>NC_043963.1:652673-670173 GCF_902148855.1 Sphaeramia orbicularis
AATAAAAAAGAAAAACAAAAATGAACCTCCACAATATCTGCATTTGAATAAATACCTAAAAATATAAATACAGTACTTTTTAATATCGATACAGTATTATGAAATGAAATATCACGATATATCCTCCTCAGACCCAGGAAAGTACCAGCTTTTTTTGTTTTTTTATTAAATCAGTGCCTATATTGGAAACATCATGATGCAACAGTGTTTTCAGATGCAGTTTTTCAAATTTTGATGGAATGTCCTTTGTGGTGGACAGTTTGCTTTTCTTTTTTTTGTATAAAATTGTGAAACTCTTGTCCATAAATGTGGACAGAAAACCCACAGCTGGATCTGAGGAGGATAATGCAGAACTGATATTTTCTTACAGCCCTAGTTATGATGTAACTGTACACTGTAAAAAACATCTGCAGTTTAACAAAATTTTCAGTTCATTTTACAGATATTTTTAAGATACAGGAAATATCAATGAAATGACAACAACAGACTGTGATTTGACATGTCAACTGTTAAAGAATACGAAAAAACTAACAATGAATAACCATAAAATTTCCATTTTTTAAAAGAATTTTTTTCTTTTTTCACAGAAAAATACAGTTAAAATACATTTGCAAATGTATCGTAATTTCACAAATATTTCTTTTCTATTTATGAGATTAAACTGTTAATTTAAAGTTTAATACTGTAAAAAAAATATTAAAACAAGATAAAATTACTGATAATCAACAGTAACAGAAGTATTAGTTCTGTCAGTTGAACCAGACTTGTTTGTTCATTGACAAATATCTTGTGTAATTACAGGAGGTTTCACAACAAAACTGTTGAATAAATGTATTTTTGTGAATGTATGACATGTATAAGCACTGATAAACTGTCCAAATACAGTTTTTATCAGTGGATTGGACAATTGAGTCTCATTGAACATTATATATATACATATATATATATATATATATATATATATATATATATATATATATATATATATATATATATATATATATATATGTGTGTGTGTGTGTGTGTGTATGTATATGTGTGTGTGTATGTATATGTGTGTGTGTGTGTGTGTATATATGTGTGTGTGTATATATGTATATATGTGTGTATGTGTATATATATATATATATGTGTATATATGTATATGTATATATATATTTGTTTATTTATAAATGTATGTATGTATATATATATGTGTGTGTGTGTGTATGTGCGTATATATATATATATATATATATATATATATACATGTGTGTGTATATATATAAACACACACATATATATGTGTATATATACATATATATATATATGTATATATGTATATTTATTTATTTATTTATTTATTTATTTATAGGGAATTGGATTGTTTTAATATATGAAAATATTCTTTATTAAACGTTAAAAAGTCAAAAAATTATGCAAAATCTCATGTAAAGTTAGGGCAAAAAACTGTATTTTTATGAGATGGTTATTTTATGTTATTTAACAGTATTTTTTTGGCACCCTTGCTGCTGGAATAATGTTTTGGGTTTTTTTTTGTTTTTATTTTACAATGTAGTAATTTGGTGCTATATAAATATAAAATGTGGCTGACGGAAAACATAAAGGCCTGCTTTGAGCGTGTGTTTGTTTTGTTTGTCCCAGTTTGTTTTGAACTGACGCCATGGTGAACCAGGTTCCCAGAGGAGACGGCAGCTGGCAGTCGTTCAAGAGCGACTCCAGCGGCGCCAGTACCAGCGGCGGGGACAGTTCCAAGGACAGTTCCCGCTGTTCCACACCGGTGCTAGAGGCCGACCGCTCCGACCGGCTACGGGACAAGATGCGCCGCAGGACGGAGTCTGGGGACCGCTGGTTCTCCCTGGAGTTCTTTCCACCTCGCACGGCCAGCGGAGCGGTCAACCTCATCTCCAGGTGAGTCCAACCTGTCCGGATTTAGGAGGAAGGTTTTAACCCTTTCATGCATGAATTATCAGAACCTTAATCAAGATTTTTTTCCTTAGTGTTTTTATTCCTTTTTAGGCATGAAAAAAACAATGTGATTCATTTTTCTTTTCTTTTTTTTCTTTTAATGAACCTATTTTTCATGGAGTTACAAAAATGTCCACTCAGCTGAACACCGTTCATTTAATTTTTGAAGCTCAGAAACATGCATTTACTGACATACTGTGTGAAAACTATTAAATAAAAGCATTTTTATCCTCCTGAGACCCAGCAATGCATTTTTATCCTCTGTAGGGGACAAAAGTTTGACAGTTTTACTTAAAAAATGCTGTCCATTGTAAAGGACATTCCATTAAAAATAATAAATAAATAAAAATAATTTAAAAGAATGTTTCGGAAAAACAAACAAACAAAAAAACCTGTTGTATTATATAGTTTCCAATCAAGGCAATTGTTTAATGGAAAAAAAGTAAAAAAAAATCACTTTCCTGGGTCTCAGGAGGTTAATGCTGCTAATCTGATGTTGTCTCACATTTTAACGTTCTATAATACTAGTTATTACTCACCCAGGTAATGTGCAAAAAAAGAAAAAAAAATGTGTTTAAAAAACAAAACAAAACTCTGTTAATTACAGTCTAATAACTATTAACAATTGATGTAAATAAAAGAACAGGAAAGTTACAGTAATGGTCTGAATGTCAGTCTATTATTATGGGATGGTGCATAAGTGTCCACTGTGTTGGCTGATATGAAACTAAAACAATAAAACCCATGAATATACAAGAGAACAGCTGGAGAAGAACTGTCCACTGGAGTGACCACTGGAGTGACCAGTATACATGAAAGGGTTAAACACAGGTGGGTCCAACCTGTCCAGGATTTAGGAGGAAGATTTTACACCAGGGTTCTCAAACTCCTGTTCTTTCAGGTTCCACATTCAGTCTGATCTGATCTGCAGTGGACCCAACCAGTAAACTAAGAACAGAATAAATAATGACAACTGACAATTTATGTCTGTGTTTTAGTGCAAAAAACCCAATTAATTATGAAAATACTTACTTTTATAAACTATTCAAACAAAAAAGATGTGAATAACCTGAAAAAACGGACATTTCTTCAGTAAAATCAGTGTAATTTTCTCAGTCTTCTTCCTCCACTTCTCATTAGTCCATGTGCATTCTGGATCAGATCTCCAAAGACACTAAACACTGAGGAACAGGAAGAAAAGAGTTCAAACTGGACTGAATTTAATACAGACATTTCAGGTTGGACACATTTGTTCAGGTTAGTCACATTTTATTGGTACAGGAGAGTTTGGAAATGGAAAGAGTTTCATGTAATTTCACTTTTTTACACTAAAAAAATAGATTAAATCTGCAGTTGTCATTATTTATCGGTTATTATGATCGTGTTTTTCTGGTCTGACCCAATTGAGATCTAACTGGTTTACATGTGTCTGTATGGAACCTGAAATAAAAGGATTTTTACACCATTGATTGTGAATATCTTCAGTGTAATTTTTGCATGTCACAGATCCATCCTACAGGGCCAGATCGGACCCTGTGGCGGGCTGGATTTGGCCCCAGGCCTCATGTTTGACCCCTGTTGGTCTCAGTTGTCCTAGACTCCACTGGTCCCAGTACTCAGTCTGGACTCATCCCTCAGGTTCGACCGTATGGGTTCTGGAGGACCCCTGTTCATCGACATCACGTGGCATCCGGCGGGGGACCCGGGCTCGGACAAAGAGACGTCCTCCATGATGATCGCCAGCACGGCGGTCAACTACTGCGGCCTGGAGAGCGTCCTGCACCTGACCTGCTGCAACCAGACCACCCACAAGATCACAGGATACCTGGAGAAAGCCAAACGCCTGGGGCTGAAGAACATCATGGCACTGAGGGGAGGTAAGAGGGCAGAAGAGGCGTTCAGGGACACTAACGCTGAGGGGAGGTAAGAGGGCAGAAGAGGCGTTCAGGGACCCTAACACTGAGGGGAGGTAAGAGGGCAGAAGAGGCGTTCAGGGACACTAACGCTGAGGGGAGGTAAGAGGGCAGAAGAGGCGTTCAGGGACCCTAACGCTGAGGGGAGGTAAGAGGGCAGAAGAGGCGTTCAGGGACACTAACGCTGAGGGGAGGTAAGAGGGCAGAAGAGGCGTTCAGGGACACTAACGCTGAGGGGAGGTAAGAGGGCAGAAGAGGCGTTCAGGGACCCTAACGCTGAGGGGAGGTAAGAGGGCAGAAGAGGCGTTCAGGGACACTAACGCTGAGGGGAGGTAAGAGGGCAGAAGAGGCGTTCAGGGACACTAACGCTGAGGGGAGGTAAGAGGGCAGAAGAGGCGTTCAGGGACCCTAACACTGAGGGGAGGTAAGAGGGCAGAAGAGGCGTTCAGGGACCCTAACGCTGAGGGGAGGTAAGAGGGCAGAAGAGGCGTTCAGGGACCCTAACACTGAGCATCATCATGGCAGTTTCAGTTTACTTTGGCTGAAAATAACTTCGATGGCAAAAAGTAAGTTTCGATGTGGGTCAGTGTCACTTTAAGGCAGGGGTGTCAAACATGCGACCCGGGGGCCAAATGCAGCCCGTGAAAGGTTCCAATCCGACCCCTGGGATGAGTTTGAATTCTACAGTCAAGGCTGTGGAACTCATTTTAGTTCATGTTCCACGTACGGACCAATATAATGTCAAGTTAAATAACAGCAGAAGAACCTACAAAAATAATGACTCCATATTTTGTTCTTGGTTTGATGTGAAAAAAATGTTACATTACGTCGATAAACTTCATATGTTTGTCTTTGTTTTAGTGTGAAAAATAACATTAAATGATGAAAATATTTCCATTTCCAAACTCTCCTGTACCAATAAAATGTGACTAACCTATACCACAAATCAAAAGAGAAAGAAGAATTCGGCTGAAATTTGGGTAAATAAGACAGTGAAACTTCTTGGTCTAACCGATGTCTGGCGTGACCTGCATGGACGAGAAAAAGACTTTACTTTTTACTCTGTCCGTCATGATATGCATTCACGTATTGATTATTTCTTAATGTTTACTAATGAGTGTTACAGAGTAAAACATTGTAAAATAGGCCAAAGGGACCTCTCGGACCATGCAGGTCTGCTTTGTAACTTACACCTGGACGGACTTAGAAAGAAAACAAACTGGAGATTGAATATTGGGATGCTAAATAATGAGACATATAAAAAAGAATTAGTGGAGGAATTCAAGGACTTTCTATCTTTTAATGATAATGGAGAGGTTAGCCCCCCAATTCTTTGGGATACAGGAAAGGCTTATCTTAGAGGAAAGCTTATAGCAAAAGCTGTGTTCCATAAAAAAATGAAAGCCAAACAATTACATGACTTAGAAACTAAATTAAGGGCAATGGAAAAATGTTATATCCATAATAAAAACCCTTTATTTTTGTCTTTAATGCGATCGATCAAACAAGAGATAGACAAAATCTATAGTGTAGACACTGAGAAACAGATCAGATACATGAAACAGAGATATTATGAGGCTGGACCAAAGGCTGCAAAACTGCTAGCGTGGAGGCTACGTAAGCAACAAGTGGAAAGATCAATTCATAAAATTAAGGATCCAATTACGAATAAAATGTCAACCAAATTAAAGGAAATACACAGTTCATTTGAAAAATACTATACAAATTTATATACTCAACCAGGTGAAACTAATGTAGAAAAAATTGAACAATTTTTAAATTCACTTGATCTCCCCACTTTGGGTGAGTTCCATAACAAATCTCTCACATCAGAAATCACAGATTCGGAAATTAATGGAGCAATCTCTGCTCTTAAAACAAATAAATCACTGGGCACAGATGGATACCCAGCAGAGTGGTACAAGTTGATGAGAGAACCACTTTTACCACTACTCAAAAACTGTTTCAATCAAATAGTGAAAGGAGGTGCCCCCCCTCCTTCGTGGAGGGAGGCTTATATTTCAGTGATTCATAAAGAGGGAAAGGACAAACTAGATTGTAAATCATACAGACCCATTAGTGTTCTAAACATGGATTATAAACTTTTTGCATCAATCTTGGCCAGAAGGATGGAGGACACAATATCCTTCCTCATAGATGAGGATCAAACAGGGTTTGTTAAAGAACGCCAAACACACAATAACATACGTAGGGCTATTCATACTATTGACTATATAACAAAGACAAATTCCAGTGCAGTCCTTCTCAGCTTAGATGCTGAGAAGGCCTTTGATTCTGTAAGTTGGCACTTCCTGTATCAGGCAATGGGTCATTTTGGCTTCTCAGATCAATTTATAAAATGCATAATGGCACTATATTCAAATCCAACTGCAATGATAAAAATAAATGGAGGCTTATCTAACCCTATAAATCTACAAAGAGGCTGTAGGCAGGGCTACCCTCTTAGCCCCGCCCTGTTCAATTTGTTCATTGAACCCTTAGCCCAGATGATCAGAGAGGAGAAGAAGCTACGCGGTATTATTATAGGAGGTGTTGAATATAAAATTTGTTTGTATGCAGATGACGTGTTGGTAACATTACAAAATCCAGGTTCTGGGGTACCCCTGCTTATGAATGTCCTCTAAATGTATGGATCTCTATCAGGATACTCACTTAACGTGCATAAAACGCAGGCCCTTTTATTTAATTTTATCCCCACTCCAGACTTAATTGAAAAATATAAATTTAACTGGAACTCATCCCTTATTCAGTATTTAAGTGTGTCCTTGCCAAGGGACTTGACCTCTCTCTTTGCTACAAATTATGAAAAAATTTATAAAAAAATTTACAAGGATTTGGAAAGATGGACTTTGCTTCCCCTAGACATCGGTGATAGAATAAGGTCAATTAAAATGGTAATCCTTCCTAAATTATTATATTTATTCATGGCTTTACCAGTAGAGGTTCCACTGAAACAATTCAGAGACAAGCATATTTCTAGATTTGTTTGGGGAACAAAAAGACCACGGATAAAGCTCTCTGTCTTACAGCTGCCGAGGGACAGGGGAGGCATGGCCTTACCTTGCCTTAAACATTATTACATCGCAGCCCAAGTAAGATCACTAGTACTTTGGTGTAGTGAGTCCTATACGGCCAAATGGAAAGGCATGGAGTTTTCCTCCACTGAACTTCCATTACCTTCAGTTCTTGGCTGTCTGGACTGCGCTAGAGCAGCCCTACAGTTGGACAATTTATGTGAATGTAACTCAATTAAAATTTGGTTACAAGTGGTCAAGACATTTGGACTTCATAAACAAATTCAGATCCTAAACTGGCCTGTGAGTGACCCGCACTTCTAACCTGCACTACATGACTACAGATTTAGACCGTGGTCTAAACATGGTCTAACTGCTTTCTGCAGGATACTTTCAAAAGGACAGATGGACAGTTTTCAAAATCTTTCTCTCAAATTTGGACTTGGTAAACATGATTTTTTCAGATATCTCCAACTCCGTGATTACTTTGTAAAGGAAATACAATGTTCTATGACAGAGGCTCCCTCTCATCTAATTCAAATACTGGTAGAAGCCTATAAAGGTTCCAGTAACAAAAACATCACTGGTAAAATTTATACAGCTTTGTATTCAAAAGACAATGAGATATATTTTCACGCAAAAAAACAATGGGAGAGGGACCTGCAAGAGGAAATACCAAATGAGATCTGGTCAGAGGGGTGGAAGTCTCAAAACTGTACTACAAATTCACTATCATGGAGGGGTTTTTGTTGGAAATGTCTGGTCCGTTTCTTTATTACACCCGCACGAAAATCACATTCTTCTGGAGTTCATTTTTCCTGCTGGAGGGAGTGCGGTTCACTCGAGGCAGATCAAGTACATGTATTCTGGTCCTGTCCTGGTGTTGTTGGCTTTTGGGGAGAGATGATTAAATTGATGTATTCAGTTTTTGGTGTTCATTTTGATATGTCATTGGCTACTTTGTTTTTTAGCATTCCCCCAGAGGAATTACAGGAAAGAGACATATATTTATTTAGAATACTGCTTGCCGCAGGCAAAAAAGCCATCACCAAATACTGGCTTAAAAAGGACCCTCCCTCAATTTCTTTGGTGATAAAAATTGTCAACCAAATCCATTTAATGGAAATGATGACATACAATCTCCGCCTACAACAGCATAAGGGTGTAAAGTACTGGAAAAAATGGGACTTTTTCATTCAATCTGTGGACAGTAAACAGTCTGTAAATGTGTGAATGTACCTGTGACCGTTTTTTTTTTCTCTTTTGTTTTGTATTTCATATGAAAACAATAAAAAATAAAGTACAAAAAAAAAAAATGTGACTAACCTGAACAAATGTGCCCAACCTGAAATGTCTGTATTAAATTCAGTCCAGTTTGAACTCTTTTCTTCCTGTTCCTCAGTGTTTAGTGTCTTTGTAGATCTGATCCAGAATGCACATGGACTAATGAGAAGTGGAGGAAGACGAGTGAGAAAATTACACTGATTTTTCTGAAGAAATTTCAGTTTTTTCAGGTTATTCACATCTTTTTTTTTTATATAGTTTCTAAAAGTAAGTATTTTCTTAATTTAATGGGTTTTTTGCACTAAAACAAAGACAAAAATTCTGAGTTGTGATTATTTACAGGTTATTCTGTTCTTATTTTACTGGTTCGGTCCACTGCAGATCAAAAGAACATGTACCAGAACCTGTGGTTCTGGTATCAGGTATCGTATCTGTCCAGCATGGTACCAGCTGACATCGTCCCTGGGACCGACCCAGCAGAACCTGTTTATGTCATTGTGATCATTCATTTTACTGACACTGTCCCCTTCATGTCCATGTGACACCTGAGTAGAGCTCAGTGTCATAGTGAAGGCCACACCGCTGTCCAGTCAGCTCCAGCTCCATCATTCCTGGGCTTCTGTGGTCATCTGCTGGGTTTGTGAAACAGGAGGCCTGGTCAGATGAACCTGGAACATCAGTTACAGGGACCTCCTTAAGGTCAAAGCAGGCTCAGTCCAAAACACATTTCTAACCATACGTGTACTTGTTGGTGTTGGAATGCTGGGAGGGATGAACTGATTGGATTTTCCAGTCCAGAGGTCAGTGTCAGGTCAAAGGTCACTAAACTGAAACTGAAGCCTGCAACACATTGTAGGTTACTCGTAACTGGGACAGCTGAGAAGGATAGGGAATGCATCTAATTACAAGAAAAGCACTCAGAGAGCACAGACCTCCACCAAGACAGATCTGCCCCCCCCGATCACCACCAAAATTTAAACATGTTGTTCCTTGTGCCAGTATCAACATTTCCTGAAATTTTTATGAAAATCCATCCATAACTTTTTGAGTTATCTTGCTAACAAACATACAAACACACAAACACACAAAGCAAAGTGATCACAGTACCTCCTGGTGGAGGTAATAATCCTCCTGTTCAGTAACAGTCATGTCAGTTGTTTTTTTTTGTATTCTTGCAGACCCAGTGGGAGCAGACTGGGAGGAAGAGGAGGAAGGCTTCAACTACGCCATCGACCTGGTCAAACACATCCGCTCAGAGTTCGACGACTACTTCGACATCTGCGTCGCTGGTATGTAACGCACTCAGAGTCCACATACAGTCACAGAACAGTCAGCAACTGTTTCAAACTAAAGCCAGGAAGAATACTGTCAGTATTTTAGATGACGGTTCCAGTTGGAACAGGAATTCCCTCAGTTCATTTGTACTTTTGTTCTGTCAATCATAAGAGGTAAAATACACCTGCAGCCACAGATTTCAGGCTTTGGTGTTGATTTTATAAATTCAGTTTGAATTGATTCATGGATTGAATCACAGCATTATGCAGACTTTTGCAACATTAAATCAAAATAATGAAAAATGAGTCCTGATTCAACAAAACTAAAATATAGAAGAACAGGTAAGACAGGAGATTGAGACCAGTGTTGTGTAGAAAAGGTCATAATTTTTGGACTCCACTTGCTTCCATTGAAACCTGATCACACATTGAAGTCTCTGTATAGTCTGGGTCAGTATAAACATATTCATTCACTAATTTTTGGGGTTGTTTTGTTGTTGGCCTGTTAAAAAATAAAGGGTTCACTCTGAAAATTAACTCTAAAGGCTACATATGGAGAGGAATAAGAATTAATTTTAATTTATTTAGTTTAATAACAATAAGAAAAGAATGCCACTGTTTTTTTTCCTCATGTGTTTATAATATAAGCTTTGCTTGTTCCAGATTCAATGTTTAAGCAACTGAAGTTTGTGTTCAGATGAAAACGTTTTTCATCAGCTTATATATCTGGAGAGAAGGGAAAACATGCTCAGTTTTATTCAATAGTTCAGTAAATATCGAGTTTGTTCCGCAACTTTGCCCCAGTTTTTAAGTTTGGCCCACTGTGTATTTGAGTTTGACCCCCTGATCTGTACTTCTGCATTTGGACTGAACTTCTATTCATATCAAGTCAAATGGTCCAAAGCGTCCCATGTTTGATGTTCTAAATGTTATTACAGTCCTGTTTGGAGATGTTTCATGGGCCAGTCCTAATTAGGGGTGTAAGAAAATATCAGTTCAACAATATATTGCGATATTAAATTTAGGGCTGGGTAAAAAAATCGATTTAATCAATCTTAGATCGATTTCGTTTTAATTTTGCGTAATCGATTAAAAGTGGATAAGATCGATTTTTCAGAGCAGGACCGGGAGTACGCAGCAGCGCGGCCGGCTCCATCTTGCGAACCCCCTGACGGCTCTGGCACGGAAAAGACACGGAGGAAGGGTGGGGAAAATCCCTCCTCTGGAGGTACGCCAGGCCTCAACTCATACTGGAACCTGCAGTGTGAAGGAACTGGACGCCCTCTCCAAGGAGAGTCGCAGAAGCCGGTTGTTCTTGGAATAATAACTTGGATGAACAGTAAAGCAACAATGTCCGACTGCTACGCTATGCTACACTACCCCCCCCCCCCCCCCCCCCCCAATGAATCAATATTGATCCCAGTATTGATGTGTTGCATGACTGCGGTAATCAAATAATCAGGTTACAACTCAATATTGTATTTTGGTATCACTAAATTAATCTGAATCAATCAATTAATACTGAATTGAATTGATACTGGATCAAATTGAATCAAATCGTGATTAATCGATTCAGAACCTTATGAATCGAAATCGAATCGATCATGGAAATTGGCCATGATACCCAGCCCTAGTTAAATTTCACAATACTGTATCGATATTCCAAAGCACTGTATCGATATTTTTAGGTATTTATTCAAATGCAGATATTGTGGGGGTTCATTTTTGTTTTTCTTTTTGTTTCTATTTTATTTATTCTTATTTCACACTCTTTTATTCAATAATGTTGGTTCCTTTGTTTGGATTGAACTCCAATCCTGTTCTGATGTTAGTTGTGAACTAATAGAATCTGAACATTTGAACAGGATCTGAAACTGGAATGTCTGTGAAACAGAATTTCAGTTTGAACACAGTTGGAACATTTGGTGATAGAACATTAGATCCTGTTGGGATCAAATACAAATGTTTTTAGTGTTAGTGCAGATTTCTGTTGTAGTTCAATTCTTCAAGGAAATAATATTTTAAAAAAGAAACAAAGAATTGCCTTTTTAACAGAATCATGATATATCGTATCGTGATCCTAGAATTGTGATTGGTATCCTATCGTCAGATTCTTGCCGATACACAGCCCTAGTCCTAATTCAGACCTGTTTGTGTGGACAGGATATCCCACAGGACACCCTGAGGCAGGCAGTTATGAAGAAGATCTGCAACACCTGAAGGAGAAGGTGGACGCCGGAGCAGACTTCGTCATCACCCAGCTGTTCTTCAGGGCCGACACTTTCCTGAAGTTTTTAGACGACTGCAGGGCCATTGGGATCACATGTCCCATCCTGCCCGGAATCTTCCCCATTCAGGTAAGGTCCTTCAGACTCATATACTGGAGGGTTCATCCTTTGGAGCATGGTCCTTCAGGCTCGTATACTGGAGGGTTCATCCTCTGGAGCTTGGTCCTTCAGGCTCATATACTGGAGGGTTTGTCCTCTGGAGCATGGTCCTTCAGGCTCCTATACTGGAGGGTTTGTCCTCTGGAGCATGGTCCTTCAGGCTCCTATACTGGGGGGTTCGTCCTCTGGAGCATGGTCCTTCAGGCTTGTATACTGGAGGGTTCATCCTCTGGAGCATGGTCCTTCAGGCTCACATACTGGAGGGTTCATTCTCTGGAGCATGTTCCACAGCTCAGAGATACAATAGGACCTCTGTGTTTTTGGATGGACATGATAAATGATCAGTTTTAATAAAAACCATTTGATGTTCTCAAATGGGTCATTAGAAGGGTATGGAAGTAAATCTGTCTCATCAGATTTTGAATTATAAAAGCTATTGAATTTCTAGCACTGAATTTGTTTTTGTACTGAAATTTATCTAAATTCAGATGCAAAAAATTCAAATGCAAAAAATTCAGATGTGTGCTCTGTTGGGCGGGGATGGGGGCCGGGGGGGGGGGGGATAGCGGTCGGACATTAGGCCCTTTCCCACCAAAAGGCCCAGGAACTTTATTACCAGGAACTCATTTACCAAGAACTTTTTGGGGTAAAAGAGTTCCTGGTAACTGCGTTTCCACCACACCTGAAAGTTCAGGGTAATTTGTTCAAACCAGGTTGATGATGTATGAGGAGCAGAACCAGAACCTGTAGTCCAGTTCATGTCCATTCACAAACTAACCTCTACTTCAATAAAATGACACAGAACTGAAGTGGACGGGTTGGGTTTAACGTTTTACTGGTTGTTGAATCAGTGAATCCATCTGGAATACATTTTAAATGAAGTTAACCATCATTACAGATCCTTAATTTGTATTTAAAAATGGTAGAACATGTATTTTCAGCTTCTCATTCCTTAAACTAAATCACATCTAACTTTATGTGTGATGGATGGTTCTGTTTCATTTCTGTTGTTTTACAGATTTAGTCCAGGTTCAACCCTAAAGTCAGACAGATTTACTCAAATGACTGCATTTAATTCAACTGCAGATTACTGATAAAAGTACTGATACTCATATTTTGATGCCTTGTAAATGAACAGACAGTATTAGGTTAGATTTTTTTAAAAATTTTAAACAAAACAAGGTGCCTTGAGATTAAAAGGGAAATAAACGTGTGAAAGGTTCAGGCTTTTGGACCAGGGTCTGGTCCAGCTGGTCCAGGACAGCCGGTCTGGAACTCCATGGTCCTGGTCCCTTTTTCACTTTCCTACAAGAAAAGTAATAAAAATGTTGAAATGAATAACAGAACACATGATGACAGATTGCTACCAGTGTGATGTGTCATGTGACCTGTCTGACCTGGGCCGTTAGGGTCAGGGGTCACATGTCTGACCTGGGCCGTTAGGGTTAGGGGTCACATGTCTGACCTGGGTCGTTGTAAACAGTAGATGTTGGACCAGGACACAAACAAGCCGCAGGTTCAGAAAAAGAGGCGAGTCCGTCCGGTCCATTTCAGGTGGAAATCACAAACATACAGAATAAATCAGTGTTCAGCTCATGGCGACAACACAAATCCATCCAGTTCTATGATTTAGGTTTAGTGTCAGACTGTTGACCAGTTAGCATTAGCATTAGCATTAGGTTAACTGGACTTCACTGTTGTCTAAACAGCTGATGTTCCGCTGATACTGTTACAGCAGTGAACCAACTAAACAGTGAATATTTGTGTCCTATTCAGACCATTGGTTTGTTCCACAGTCAGATCCACTGCGACCGTTGTGCTCCTTTAGTTTCTTTTAATCCTGCATACACTTCTTCTTCTTTCCTCGTATTTCTTTTGGCTTGTGTCTTATATTTGGCTCCGACGGCTTTTACTCGCTCGTTTCATGTCTGTGATTCAAAGTCCGTCTGAATTTCCTCGTCGTCCGTCCACTTGTTGTAGCTTCTCTTTTGTTCCATTTTCCGAATTATCAAAATCCAAAGCTTGTGGAAATGAAATGAGTTAAATCTTGGTGGTGAACAGAATGTGTAAACGCTGTCAGTCTAGTCCACCACTCAGCCTTCTCCAGCACACAGCTCCGCCCCTTAAAGTTCCTGGTAATCTGGAAAGTACTATCTCTGTACAGGGAACTTTTTCGGGGTAAATTCGGGGCCGGGGGAGGGTCAGTTACCGGGGTAATTTTCGGTGGAAACGCACCAGGAACTTTGAAAGTTCAGGGGAATACAGAAAGTTCCTGCAAAAGTTCCTGCAAAAGTTCCTGCGGTGGGAAAGGGCCTATTGTCTCTTTCCTCTTCCTCTAACTCCATACGCAGCCATAGGTGATAGTGTGGATTCAAGTTATTTTTCCAAGAACGATCGACTTCTGCGACTCTCCTCAGAGAACCTCTGGGCGTCCAGTTCCTTCACACTGTGGGTTCCAGTTTGAGGCCAGGTGGACCTCCAGAGGAGGGGTTTTCACCACCCTTCCTCCACATCTTTTCCGCGCCAGAGCTGTCACCAGTGAGACCAAAACGCCTCATCTTCCCCAGGTGTTTGCAAGATGGAGCTGCCCACGCTTCTGCGTACTCCTGGTCCTGCTCTGAAAAATCGATCTCATCCACTACGAAAAAAACGAAATCGATCTGAGATCGATCGAATCGATTTTTTTACCCAGCCCTAGTGTTAATATGACATGAGGTTGAGTTTACTTTGAACACATTATACATTAATTTAAACTAAAGAAAACTAGAAAAGCACTCAGAGAGTGCAGACCTCCCCCAAGGCAGATCAGCCCCCCCGCCACCACCACTACCAAAATTGAATCATTTGTTCCTTGTGCCAGTATCAACATTTACTGAAAATTTCAGCCAAAGTCCATCCATACCTTTTTGAGTTATCTTGTTAACAAACAAACAAACAGACAGACAAACCCTGATGAAAACTTACTGTAACCTCTGCTGTTCCTTGGATGTAAAACAGGGAATCTGAGAACAGGAGGGTGGGTGCTTAAGAACAGGTGTGTTCTTGATACTGAAATGTGATTGGCCCATTCCTCAGCAGTGGGTCCATTTCCATGTGTCTTTACTTTAGGACATTTCAGCGGCTGCACTTGTTGGGTTTGTTCCTCATTCATCTACTGGACTATTGAAGGTGTTGTTTCCATACAAATGTTCCCTCACTTCCGTCTCCGTCCTTTTAATCTGACTCTCTGATCGGACTTTCTTTAGGGGTACCAGTCTCTGCGTCAGCTCGTCAAGCTGTCAAAGCTGGAGGTTCCGGAAGAGATCACCAAAGTGATCGAACCCATCAAAGACAACGACGCCGCTATCCGAAACTACGGGATCCAACAGGCGGTGCAGATGTGCCGTGTGCTGCTGGACAGCGGGAAGGTGTCGGGCCTTCACTTCTACACTCTGAACCGAGAGGTGGCCACCATGGAGGTCCTGAGACAGCTGGGCCTGTGGACTGAGGACCCCAGGTCTGGAACCTGCTGACCATACAACACCAAAACACACTGGGTACAAGTAGGGATGGGAAACCATAAGAATTTAACGATTCTGATTCCGTTATCGATTTTGTTTATCGATCCGATTCCTTATTGGTCATTATCATCTAGTAGTTACAGTATCATTATTTGTCGGTCTTTTAATGCTCAGTAACTCTGTTCAGAGTCATTTTCGTCCACAGCTGAAACTGGTCCTCAGTCAGTCTGGTGTTGTGTTTTTCCAGACGTCCTCTTCCGTGGGCGGTGAGCGCTCATCCCAAACGGAGGGTGGAGGATGTTCGTCCCATCTTCTGGGCTTCCAGACCCAAGAGCTACATCTACAGGACGCAGGACTGGGATGAGTTCCCCAACGGCAGATGGTAACGGGGTTTATGAGGAATGTTAGCGCAGTCCTTCTGAATCTAAAATACAGTGAAAATGAAAATGAAGGCACATGTTTGAGGTGTTGGTGTTTTAGGTGGAATTGTTTTCCTGTTGTTGAATTCATCAGGGGGAACTCGTCTTCTCCTGCATTCGGGGAGTTAAATGACTACTACCTGTTCTACCTGAAGAGTAAGTCTACCAAAGACGCTCTGCTGCAGATGTGGGGAGATGAACTGATGAACGAGCAGAGCGTCTACGAAGTGTTCACCTGTTACATCACAGCCCAGCCCAACCACAGAGGACACAAGGTACACAATGCAACAACACAACACACCATGACACAACACAGCGCAACGCAACACCACCACTGCCATGCTGGAACAGCCAGGATATGAACACACACTGACACAATGTTTGGGACTGGGACTGGGACTGGACCTCTGGATATCAGCGTAGAATTAACACACACACACACACACACACACACACACACACAAACACAAAGAGGTAGTGCATCTCCAGTTACAGCAGGACCCATGGAACCCTGGTGTCCATCTGAACCTGTGTTCTGTGGTTCCAGGTCATGTGTCTGCCGTGGAACGATGAGCCCCTGGCCCCTGAGACCAACCTGCTGAAGGAGGAGCTGGAGAAGGTCAATAGACGGGGGGTCCTCACCATCAACTCCCAGCCCAACATCAATGGAAAACCCTCCACGGACCCCATCGTGGGCTGGGGTCCGGCTGGAGGCTATGTGTTCCAGAAGGTACCGGCCCTGGGTTCTGACTCTGGTGTCACTGCTCCAGAACCTGTGTGTTCTAACGGTCTTCTGTCTGTGGTCTTCAGGCTTATCTGGAGTTCTTCACCTCCAGTGAAAATGTCACTGCTCTGCTCCAAGTCCTGAAGAAGTACGAGCCCCGCGTCAACTACCACATCGTAAATGTTCATGTAAGTTCAGCCGCAGGTTCAAACTGGATCTATCCAAATGTTGCACTATATGTTTTTCCAGGAAATAATCTTTTCAAAAAACAAACAAAACAAAAAATATCGGCTTGTTAATAGTATTTTGATATATTGCGAAATATCGTATCGTGATCCTAGTATTGCGATTTGTATCGTACCGCCAAACTGTTGCCAGTAAACAGCCCTAATTCTTAGTCAATGTGGTCCGTGTAAGTTTCAGACTTTTATTTGATGGAAACATCATAGAGTCCAGGAATTGAACCTGGACACAAATGTAGGACACAAGTATGGGACAGAAGTGTAGGACGTCTGTCTAATGGGTTTGTTTTGTCCAGGGTCAAAACCGAACCAACGCCCACGACATGCAGCCCAACGCTGTGACCTGGGGCATCTTCCCTGGAAGAGAGATAGTCCAGCCCACGGTGGTCGACCCCGTCAGCTTCATGTACTGGAAGGTAAGACAGAGGTCAAAGGTCAAGCACAGACAGACAGAGGTCAAAGGTCAAGCACAGACAGACAGAGGTCAGAGTTCAACCACAGACAGACAGAGGTCAAAGGTCAACCACAGACAGACAGAGGTCAAAGGTCAACCACAGACAGAGGTCAAAGTTCACCACTGATGTAGGTTTTTTGGAGTATCTTCATGTGTTACTACAATTCATTGACCTCGTTGACCTCTCTGACCTCGTTACCTCTCTGACCTCATTGTGTTTGTCCTTGTGTGGTCAGGACGAGGCCTTCGCCCTGTGGATCGAACAGTGGGGTAAACTCTACGAGGAAGAGTCTCCTTCTC
>NC_043963.1:673683-688683 GCF_902148855.1 Sphaeramia orbicularis
GGAGGCTTGATTGGTTTGATTTAGGAGTTGTGGTATTTTGCATTTGTTTGAATTGTTGTTGTTTTTGTGGGTTTAATGGTTTTTGTGTTGATGCAGTGGTTCAGACAGACGTTCAGAATGAAATCCATCCATGTTCAGAAGTAGAATGGCCTCTGGATTATTGTTTGGACTAGTGATGTCCCGATCTGGATTTTTTTGCTGCGATCCGATTTTTTTTATGATTAGTTTTGCCGATACCAATCTGGTACCGATCCGATACTGATGCTTTTTACAATGAAATTTTGATTTAAATTTGGAGTCATTTATAGGTTATTATTGTATTATTTTACTGTAGATCCCAGTTGGTCTGAATGTGGAACCTGAACTAAAACAACTGACACCTTTGACTGAAAAACTTTAGGATCATTTTTACATTTTCCAAATTTGTACTGTGGACAAATTAGAGCTTTTTGCCTGTGGGCCATACGTTCACCACTCCTTCTATAGCATGTCTATGGACAGGTCCGTCCAAGGATTAGACGGGGGTGCGTTCTCTGCCGTATGTACTTCACAATGAGTCCACGCATATCACACAACCATACAAACTGAAAGTGAAACTTACAGATGCTTTACTAAATCTCTAAATGATCCCACAGAGTCGGCGCACTGTGCTTGTACTGTGACCGACGTGGACTCTGTAGATGTTTGCGGTTTCATAGTCGAGTGTACCAATTTCCTACATTTGCATCATTCTACATTGTGTGACACAGAGTATGCGTACGCGGAGTTGTAAAAATTGAGCTTTGTGCGGACGTGGTCAGCAGACGTCTGCTTTGGGTCCAAGTATGAGCAGATACCCGGATCAGCCCAATCTCGTGATTAAATCCAATCTTCTAAAAATGCCAGATCGGCTGCTGATCCCGATCTTTCGATTGGATCGGGACATCCCTAGTTTGTCCATTTAATTGCTTGTCGGACAGTGACAGTACAGACTGTAAATGTGCAGAAAGACACTAGAGCTCTGATATGCACTAAATAGTCTGGGACTGGACCTGAGGACTCACTGCTCAGGGTATGTGGGTCCATGTGGTACTAGTCCTGACCAATCAGCTATCAGCTCATCCTTCCACTAAACTGACTGTCTTCATGAACACTTTAGATGTTTAGAATGTGGAACCAGGTCCCAGTTTGGGTTCAGGTTGGTTTGAATCAATCTAATGAAATCACACTTAAACTTCCATGGACCTGGTGTCAACATTTGGACTCCAGCTGGATCCAACCTGAAAGGAGGAGGAGGGTCAGAGCAGCTGGAAACATGGACATTCCATCCCTCTGATCCACTGAAGCTTTTCTGTTCACATCCACTAAACGGTCCCTTCTGAATCAGTGACTGAGCGTGTTTGTCTTTGAACATGGGCTGGACCTTCATACAGGATGGATCCCAGCTCTGACAGATGGTTCCTGTCAGCTCTACCTGTTCTATCTGCCATTATCTGTGGATGCATCAGCTCAGTCCATACCTGACATTGTCCAGTCTCCAGTGTGGATCCTCCACTAGAGCACACAGCTCCTGTCCTGAGGCACCTGGATGGTTGTAGCTCAGGTCTAGCAGTCTGAGATGGGACGGATTGGACTTTAGGGCTGAGACCAGAGAAGAACATCCTTTCTCTGTGATCAGACATCCTGACAATCTGCAACACAAAACATCACATCCATCAACTGAGGATGGAGATGAGTGGAGTTGGAGTCATTGAACAGAGTCTGTGAATGCATGGGACTTCACCAACAGGACTTCAGTGTGTGAAGTCTATGAGTTCCAGACTCTGAACACACTTGAAGATCAGTAGAACTGGTCTGGAGTTCAACACAAACAACCACTGACAAGTTCTATCCATCCAACAACTGCAGACAAACATTGAAATGATGTGTTGTGTTCTTTGTTGAACCCTGACCTGAGAGTGTCCAGTCTGCATCCTGGACTCTTCAGTCCATCTGACAGGATCTTCACTCCTGAATCCTTCAGGTCATTGTTGCTTAGATCCAGATGTGTCAGACTACAAGACTGGGATCTGAGAACTGAGGACAGAGCTTCACAGCTTCTCTCTGACAGGTTACAGCCACTGAGTCTGGACAAAACAAAAGGGATGAGTATAAAGTTATTGATCTGGTTGAAATGATAGATCCATATTTGAGAAGTTTGATCCAACTGTTTGTTCTCACAGAGCTTTGTTGGAGGCTTTGACCACTGGCAGCAGCCTCAGAAGAACCTCCTCTGAACCACAGTATTCCTTCAGGTCAAACACATCCAGGTCTTTTTCTGATGACAGTAAGATGAAGGCCAGAGCTGACCACTGAGCAGGAGACAGTTGTTCTGTGGACAGACGTCCTGATATCAGGTACTGTTGGATCTGATCCACCAGAGATCCGTCCTCCAGTTCATTCAGACAGTGGAACAGGTTGATGCTTCTCTCTGCAGACACATTCTCACTGATCTTCTCCTTGATGTACTCTACAATCCAATCCATCAAGCCCCCGGGACTGTTTGGGCCCACAGACCATTCACCCAGGAACACCACACAGGTCCGTTTGTGTCTACCGTGCATTTATCAGTTTTATATGAATCCTTTTCTGTGGGTACACGTCCAAATGCCTGCTATATTCAGTATTACCTTCATATTCGGCTTCTGTTTGTAGCTCGGAGACAGCGCAGAAACCCGGCTCCCACGGCTGGGCACAAATCCCTCATCATAGACGTCCACCGACCAACAGTTGAATCATTTTAGAAGTACTTGAATAAATAGTTGTCCCTAACTAAACCTGTGTTGTTCTTTCCCCCTTCTGTCCAGACTAAAGCAGCTGTCTTTAAACATCTTCCTTTGTCCTTCAATAATACAATCCAATTCTCCCCATGCTGAACATGCTAACAGCGGCTTGTCGTTCCAGAGCTTCACACTCACTGTTTGAGTTGATCAACAGGTTTAGTTGAGTTCAGTTGATCAGGATCCCCATCAGACACATCATGGCAGCAGGACTGAACTGAGTTTAGTCACAGAAATGTCATTTCAGACACTGAAGAACATTTACTAAACAGTCACTTTAAGACTAAACACAGGGACACCTGTCAGCCAATCAGAATGCAGAATGGTCAGTAACCATGGAGACGCCTCTGTGTCAGGAGGGAACGTCAGTTTGGTTAGCAGTTCTAACGTCTATTTATTTTATACTCATGAAACCTTTAGACAATAAATGATGTGAAGAATCTGAAAATGAACCCGTTCTAAACCTTCAAACTAAAGTCAATATTTAATATAGATTTAATAAACAGTTGAAACATCGAATATTTACATCAAACTTACGTCTCTGTGGAAAAGGCCGGTGGTAAAATCATGGACCGGTCACTCCTGAAGGACACACAACTGGGTCCAGGATCAGGTCCAGAGGACTGTGGTCTCTGATGGATCCTGATCATCAGGAAAACAGAGACAATAAGAAAATGATCAATACACTGAAGATCAGTTAAGTCTGAATCTGATCAGAAAACTCACAGATCAAAGATCCGTTAGATCAGGATCATTGAGTTCATTCTACGTTCATCAGGTGATGAATAATGATTGAGTCTAAATTAATAATGTAGTTCCTGTATTTGTTGGTCAGATGTTCTTGAGTCCAATCAGGTGAATCTAATGACAGACTATTTGGACCTGTGTGTCCACAGACAACCATCAGATTTGCACCCAGCTGATGGACAGACCTACTACTGTATGGAAACATGGCACTGAAAACTGAAGAGGAACACACACAACTCTACATCACATGAAGGAACCCAAACCCAGTTTCCTGCTGAGTCCTGGAGGATCCGTTCATCCATGGAGTCTGTGGTCGGATCAACATTTACATACAAGTGGTTTAGTGTCGCACTGGGGTCTAAAGGTCTGAATGAGGACCACCTACGCTGACTCTGATGAACCATCCTGTTGGAAGTCAATTGGCCAGCCCTTAGAATCAGTACTTTTCATGGACACACAGCTGGGTCCAGGTCCTGGTCCTGGTCCAGGTCTGTAAACAGTGATGTCAGTGGTTTTAGTGCTGAGCTCTGACATGGAGAACAGTGGAGGACAGATCCAGATGGTGGTCTCACCTCTGAGCTTTAGGGGGTCTGTCCGGTCCAGGTCCTGGGGGGGTCCTGTCAGTGATCTTTGGGGGAGGGGCTCCCTCACCTCTGTCCTCACACTGATCCATTCTGCTGAATCCACATCAGTCACACGACAAACACTGAAAACAGCAGAGTTTGAGACGTGGTTCTATGATGGAGAAGAGTCTGATGTGGACCAGCGGGTCAGAGATAAACCAGACTCTGGGTTTTGGACCAAGACCTGCGTCCCACATCTCATATGGTGTGTGTTTAATGTAGATGTGAGTTCATGAAGGTGTTTGTGGTGAGTGTGAGCTGAAGTGTAATGGCTGATCCCTGTGTGTGTGTGTGTGTGTGTGTGTGTGTGTGTGTGTGTGTGTGTGTGTGTTGTTGGTTCTACTGTCAGACCACTAGATGGCCTCCTGGAGCTGATGATGGGACCTGAAGGGAGGAGTTGACTTTACTGATCTCAGATGAAACAGCCTCAGCTTTTATTAAGGAAGGATTCAGCTTCAGTGACTTTTATCTGGTCAACGACGGCGAAGAAATGACATAAATAAGATGATGTTTTTTTACTGAGAATCAACAGCTGCTGTTTATCACCTGATCAGATTAACCAGGATCAATAAATCACCAAACTGTCATTGATTCCACAGGTCAACAGTTATCTGGAGGATTATCAACATGGAAAAGTTTTCAACAGGAAACACTGAGGGTTAAACAACTGTAACAACCAACAAGTGCTTTAAACCACATGAACAGTTAACTTTTATCAGACTAAATATGACGAGGACGATCAACGTCCAAACACAGAAACAGTCCAACATAAACACTGGAGAATCTGACGGAACAACATCATTGTATAGTTTTATAGATGTTCTCTAGGTCTGAGCAGGTCTACAACCCCAGGACTTCTGCACAGAACACCTGGAATATTCCATCCAGACCATGTTCAACCACAGATGCATCTGTTCTGTTGTTTGTTTGTTTGTTTGTTTGTTTGTTTTCATTAGTGATAGTTAGGGCTGTGTATCAGCAAGAATCTGGTGATACAATACAAATCACAATACTAGGATCATGATATATCATAATATATGCTGATGCTGTTAAAAAGGTAATTCTTTGTTTCTTTTTTTAAATGATTATTTCCTTGAAGAATTGAATTCCAGCATAAATCTGCACAAATCCTAAACACATTTGTATTTGATCCCAACAGGATCTAATGTTCTATCACCAAATGTTCCAACTGTGTTCAAACTGAAATTCTGTTTCACAGACATTCCAGTTTCAGATCCTGTTCAAATGTTCAGATTCTATTAGTTCACAACTAACATCAGAACAGGATTTGAGTTCAATCCAAACAAAGGAACCAACATTATTGAATAAAAGAGTGATAAAGAATAACAAATAAAAGAAAAACAAAAAAACCCAATAATGAACCTCCACAATATCTGCATTTGAATAAATACCTAAAAATATCCATACAGTACTTTTGAATATTGATACAGTATTGTGAAATTAAATATCGCGATATATTGCAGAACTGATATTTTCTAACAGCCCTAGTGATAATGAACAAGACAATGTGGACAGAAAAACAATAACACATAAACAAAGGGAAAATCAAACAAACAAACAAAAAACAACGACAGAGTATTGACAAACAACAACGACAACATCATATTACAATGAAAAAGATCATAAACGTAAAGAGCAGCTAAACAGTATAGTTTGGTTAGGGACGATAGGGAAAAGAGGAAGAGGAGGGTGTGAATGAAAGAGAGAAAGAGAGAGGGAGGAGTGAGGGGGAAAATAAGAATTGTCATAATAACCCAAAACTATATCATAATAATAGCAGTAGTCTAATTTGTTCATATTATTGTGGCGGCGGTAGCGGTGGAGGCAGTCACAAAACGAGTTAAATAATTGAATATTTGTAATAATGTATCACTTACTATCTGTTTGGAGTTTATATGAATCAATTTAAATCAATATGGCAATGATGGGGTGGGGGGGAGACACCCCCCCCCCCCCCCCCCCAAACGGCACAGTCGCAGCCCAAGGACCAGACCAGACCAGCAACGACCAGTCAAAAGGTATTCCTCCTACCCCCTTTTCTTTTCTTTTTTTTTTTTTGTTGAATATAGAGCTCGTCCACTCCACAGTTGGACCAGTCAGACCATTTAGGAGACAGTCTGTCCAATGTGGAGCGACCATTTTGAATTTGTAGTTTTTCTTATATAATAGGTAGGAGTGGACGTGTTCAAGTCAGCTACCTCCCACTGCCCTCACCAAAGACCACTGCCATACCACCAGGGCCCCCCCACCCCCCCACAAATGTATCATTACCCAGACTTACGAATGCCTCCGCCACCACCCTCACGAACTATGGCAACGGCAATAATAATGAAAATAATAACAAGAATAAAGGTGATAATGATGACAGTAGGACTAGTAACAATAATAACAAAGATTACGATAATAGTATCAATGATAATGACAATAATACCAATAACAACAGCAACAGTGATAACACCAATAATAATAAACTGTAACAATAACAACAATAACAATAAAAATATTACTTTCTAATCCAAAAAAGGGGGAGCCTTGGTTAAAGAGAAAAAGGGGAGGGGAGAAAGAAGTGTGGGCGGGACCAAAGGAGAGCAGGGATCCTGGTATGTGTGTATGTGGAGGTGGAGAGAAAGAATGCAGCTGATGTCAATGATGTCAATGAAGAAAGTTTGCTGTGGGTTGGATGTGGTCTGATATGTGGTCCTGGACGTGGCTCTGGTTTTGGAAACTGCTTTGGTTTGAGTTCTGGATGGACTTTAGGTCCTTTTTGAATGGGTTCCATGTTTCCTCAAAGGCTGATATATTGTTTGTTTTGCAGGACTTAATGTAACAGAGTTCATGTGTATAGTCCAGGATTCCACTTACCATCTCACACTGTTTTGTTGTGTTAATTACAATTTTATTTTAGGGACATTAAACGCCACACCCCTGCAAACTAGGGTCATGCACCCCAGGCAGATAGTGGTAGTTTTACTGTGCTGTCTTCCTGGTGAGTACACACATGTTGGTTTTGTCATTATTTTACATTTAAATTTTTTTTTATTTCATATCTGAATGATTATTTTGTACCGTTGTGTTTGTGGTTGAGCATGTTTTCTGAATGGCAGTGTTCTTTATGTTCATGGTCTGATTGTGGTGTTAGCTAACTGTGATTTTTTTGTATTTTTTATTATCTTGACAGTGTGAAACTGATGTTGTGTTTTCTGCCAGAATAAATGGCAAGGAAAGAGAGGATCGTATTATTCACAGCGCACAAGTACAGCCACTGCATTTAATTTAGACCAAAGCCAGAGTCAGCGGTAACGAGTACCATCTGTATTCTGCTCAGACCATGTTTTAGATCAGGTGGAAGATCTTCCTTTGTGGGCGTTTCTTCTCTGTTTCAGACCAATCAAACCCCTTTTCTGCCGCTGGTGTCCGATTAGGCCCCTCCCATTATCACATTTTAATGACGTCACTGTCATTGAGGTCATTTCCTGTCTGTCTGTCCGTCCATTCATTCATCGTCTTCAGCCTGGACAGATGTGGTCTTGATGATCCTGGTCTCACATTCAGTCAGATTTGGAGCTGAACCTGCAGCTGCGTCTGCATCGAACTGAGGCTGGAATCCAGTCAAAGACAGGAAGACAACAGCTCACAACATCAACATTTCAGTCCTGTTCCAATGCATCTGGTGTCCAACTGGTGGTCCTGGGCCCATCTTTGGTCCTAAAGGACTCCACCTTTCCCAGATGCTGCTTTTGGACTGGATCAGAACTACCAGAATCCCAATCACAATCAGCTTTATTGGCTAATTATGTGAACACATACAAGGAATTTGCCTTTGGTTTTTACATGACTAACGACATACGGCTCTGACATGAACCCAGAACCACATGTGGACCTGGACATGATGTAGACAAACAGTCCACTGGAGACAAAGATGAGATTTACACTGGATTTACAATGGAATATGTACAGAAAGTACAAACTGGAGTTTTTATTACAGTGAGTGACTTCAGACATGCTTTATTATCATTCAATAAATGCACCATCAGTACCATATTAAACAAAATATCGGTGCTTGACTCACCACAGTGTCAGTTATGAAAAATAAATAAAAACACACCTCGTTTATGTGTGTGTGTGTGTGTGTGTGTATATATTATTGTAGTGCAAATAGAGTTTTTTACACAGTGCAAATTAGACAGCTTTAATAAAGAGTGCAAAATATAAGTTTGTGAGTTGGTGAACTGGAGTCGGGGGGGCACTGACACTGGATGGGTCATGAGGTGTTCATCAGAGACGGTCTGGGGGAAAACACTGTTCTTGTGTCTGTTTTGGCGTACAGTGTTCTGTATCGTCTGCCGGAGGAAGAAGTTCAAACCAGCTGTTCAGATCTGCATCAGACTCAGGTTGGAATAAAGTTCATGTGGAAAAAAGCACAGTTTGAATCCCATTGCATCAGGCTTTTAGAAGGGACCGCCCACAAACCCCACCCACCACACCCACAAACCTGGGACTGGATCAGTTTGATCAGAGACTGAAAAAGTGAACTGACTGTGATTTGAAGCTTGTGTTTGTCTGACACCTGGTGGTCATTTTACAAACTGCACCGTCAACCACATGAGCCTCATTTGTGTAAATTCAGTCCATTTATTCAAAAACATGTTGAATATGAATCCAACAGAACACCAACCAGACCAGCAGCGTTCAGGAGTTTGGAACAGAACATCCTGTTCACAGACATGTTGGAACGGGTCCGTGTGGACCTGCAGAACCACTGGGTCCAGTATTGGTAGAGTTTAGATCACAGGTGTTAAACATGCGGCCCGGGGCCAAATCCGGCCCACCAAAGGGTCCAGTCCAGCCCTTGGGATGAATTTGTGAAATGCAAAACTTACACTGAAGATATGAACAATCCTTTTAGTTCAGGTTCCACATTCAGACCAGTTCAATCTGCAGTGGGTCAGACCAGACAAATACAATCATAAAAACATAGAAATAATGACAACTCCACATGTTTCTCTTTGTAAATGTAAATATTTTCATGTATTTACACTAAAACAAAGTATAATTTCGCAAAAAATGTGAATAACCTGAACAAATATGAACAACCTGAAATGTCTTAACAGAAGTCAGTACAATTTGAACACTATTCTGTCTGTTATTAAATGTTTTGTGTGTTTGTAGATCCACTGTGATCTGCACGTTATAATGAACATGTGGAAATGATAAACTGAGGCAGTATAGTGTCAAAATTACACTGATTTTTTCAGGTTGTTCATGTTATTCACATCTTTTGAAAGGATAGTTTGTAGATGCAAACCTTTTCATAATATAAATTTACTTTTTTCACTCTAAAACATTGAGAAAAGTTTGGAGTTGACATTATTTCTATATTATTCTGTTTTTATTTCAGTGGTTGGGCCCACTGCAGATCAGATTTAGCTGAATGTGGAACTGAACTGACAGGAGTTTGACAGCCCTGGTTCAGATGTATGTTTTTAGTTTGGATTTTTGGCTGAAGGACACTCTGAAAAAGACATTTTTAATCTGAACCAGTCATTTTGCCTGGTTAAATAAAGGCTAATATATAATAATAGTAATAATAATAATAATAATAATAACGAGAAAAGCACTTGGAGAGCACAGACACACACCCCCCCCCCATCACTACTAAAATGTAATCATTTGTTCCTTGTGCCAGTATCAACATTTCCTGAAAATTTCATCAAAATCCTTCATTACTTTTTGTATTTATCTTGTGCACAAACAAAGAAACAAACAAACCCAGATGTACACAAACAGAACCTCCTTGGCAGATGTAATAATACATTTTAGTCAGACACAGATGTATTTTAACTATTCAATTTGTTGTTTTGTTTTTTTATTTAATCAATGAAAAATACAAACTCTCAACGAGGATAGATACAGTCGACAACGACGTCACAGCTGGGGGCGGGGAAATCTGAGGGGGAACCCCCCCCCCCCCGTCCGCTATAAAGTAAAAACATGGAGTTTCAACTTGTTTTGCAAACGCTAACAAGTGTTCATGACGTACTTTGAATGGCTGTTGCCTTCTGACGAGGATCGACTTACTGAAAACTGAAATCCGCTGGAGTTGGATTGTTGTCCATATGTTTTTTTTTTTGTTTGTTTTACTTTTTATTTTAATATTTTAAATCACTTTAACAGTGCAGTAACAAAAAAAAAGACAGAAAACAACACACACAAGCCAACATGGGGGGGTTCTGCTCCTTATGCACTGGACTGCTTTTCCGTACCTGACCTGATTTCCAGAATTCGTGTCCTTGAATCTGGTCCATTTCTCCTGTCTTCACTTCAAAGTTCCATCTTAATCCTCAGATGAAATGTTCATTTTTCCATGGTATACAGGGTGGGGAAGCAAAATGTACAATATTTTGAGGCAGGGATTGAAAGACAGTGTATGACCAATTAGTTTATTGAAAGTCATGAGAATTTATTTGCCACAAGAAAATGTCCATAATAGAAAATGTTTTTATTCTATGTGTCCTCCTTCTTTCTCAATAACTGCCTTCACACGCTTCCTGAAACTTGCGCAAGTGTTCCTCAAATATTGGGGTGACAACTTCTCCCATTCTTCTTTAATAGTATCTTCCAGACTTTCTGGTAATAGTTTTGCTCATAGTCATTCTCTTCTTTCCATTAGAAACAGTCTTTATGGACACTCCAACTATTTTTGAAATCTCCTTTGGTGTGACGAGTGCATTCAGCAAATCACACACTCTTTGACGTTTGCTTTCCTGATTACTCATATGGGCAAAAGTTTGTGAAAAGGTATGGATAATAGTGTTAGGTATGATTATGACATCAGTATATGTTTGGGTTCAAAACAACTGACGTAGTGTCTGCTGAGAAAAAACAACTACATGTTCAGTGTACATTTGGCTTCCCCACCCTGTAGATTTCCTCTATAATGTCCTGCCATTGTTGTGGCCGTAGAGCAGGGCTGTCAAACTCATTTTCTTTTAGGGGCCACATTCAGCTCAGTTTGACCCCCAGTGGGCCAGACCAGTCAAATAATAGCATAATAACCTATTAATAATGACAACTCCAGATTTTTTTATAAGCAAAAAATAACATTAAATTATAAAATCATTTACATTTTACAAACTATCCAAAAAAAAAAAAAAAAAAGATGTGAGTAACGTGAAAAAAACTGAAATTTCTGAAGAAAAATAAGAAGAAATAAGAAAATTTTGATCAATATTATTTGATCAACTTATGATTTCTACATGTGCATTGCAGATCAGCTCTACCAAGACACAAAACAGGCAGAATATTGTTAAAATTACACTTATTTTTCTTTAGATATTTCAGGTTGTTCATATTAGTTCAGGTTATTGATGTTTTATTGTTAAAGGAGATCAAAATTGTATGTTCTTTGCAGTAAATCAAAGAGAAAAAAAAATTGGTGTTGCTGCGCTCTACAAGTGCTTTTCTAGAAAAGACAGTGCAGCCCTCTGCCAAGGCAGATCAGTGGGCCCCCACCCCACCCCACCCCTGATCACCTCCAAAATTTAATCATTTGTTCCTTGTGCCGGTATCAATATTTCCTGAAATTTTCATCTAAATCCAGGGCACTGATCTGCCTTGGCAGAGGGCTGTGCTCTCCAAATGCTTCTAGTTATAATATTATCTTCTGTAGTTTGTATTTTATCAGTAGAAATCCTATATTTTCCTACATTTAATTCACTGATCCTGTGGATGTTCATTAAAGCTCAGATTACAGTTGATGGTTCTTCTGTCATAAACAGATCAAACTGAATAAACAGTGTCTGTTTCAGTCCAGTCTGTCCTGAACTGAACATAAACCCAGTGTGTCCATCCACTGTCATTGATCCAACTCCATGGGTTTGACTGGAGAATCAATGTTGGAGAAGATGACGGTGTTTCCACAGTAACTATGGAGCCTCTGAATGTCCAAATATGGTCATATCTGATGACCATGAAAAGATGAAGAACTGGATTTGACACCAAGTATTGACATGGATTGATAGGATTATTGGATCAGCAGGTGTTAAACAGTTTAGATCAGTAGATGGTTTTGGCTGGTGATGGTTGTTTGGGTCTGTAAGGATTAATTGACAATATCATAAAGTCATTCTTCGTGATAAGATAAGTTTATTTCTCCCAAAGGTAAATTGACTGAAGTCAGTGAGTTCATGTGTTCCTCAGTTCTTCAGTCTGATGCAGTTCTATTTCCACAGTTTCACTCACATCTCCAGTCAGTTCTTCTAATTTCACAGCTGTTTTCACAGATGTTCGTTAACTCTGTGGTTGTAATTGTGATGGTTTCAGTGGAACAGTCAGTGTGTGTTTGTGCTCTACTTCCTCATCCAGGTGGTCTGCAGTCCTTTACCGCTGTCTCTCATTGTTACCTCCGCCAAGGAGGTTCTGTTTTTGTCGGTGTTGGTTTATCTGTCTGTGTGCAGGATAACTCTAAAAGTTATGGACGGATTTGGATGAAAATTTCAGGAAATGTTGATACTGGCACAAGGAACAAATGATTACATTTTGGTGGTGATGGGGGGTGGGGGGGCCACGGGGGCCCACTGATCTGCCTTGGTGGAGGTCTGTGCTCTCTGAATGCTTCTAGTTTTTGTAACTGTGGTGGTGTTTGTCTTTCTTTTTTGTTCAGTCCTTTACTTCCTCGTTAGCCAAAATGAAGAGTTTTGCATTCGACGGGGGGAAGTCCGCTGCTCTAGTTGCCATGGTGAATCAGTGAATCTGTGATCGATGTCGGGGTCTATTGAGGAGGCCAGGTTCGCACACTTATCCAGGATGAGTTCCACCTGGCTCGGTGTTTGTGAAACTGATGAAGCCTGGACGCTCTTGTTTTGCATTCGTTGAACGCGTAACTTACTCAGTTCTCCTGGATGATGGAATCCGAGTTTTTTAGACACATACGCAAACCACCAACTCCTGTTTAAGACTGAACTGGGTCATGTCATGAACTTCTACCTCCCCAGGACAAATACATAAATTTGATCCTAATAAACCAGACCTATGTTCCAAATGGAACTAACATCAGGGTTCATTATATCACTGTTTGTGGAAATGTGATGAGATTCAAACATTCAGGAGTTCTGTGTTAAAATCTGTTTCCCAGATTACATCTTGTCTGATAGATCTGTGTTCTAAATTATGTGTATGAGGCATTTATCAGGACAACTGCTGTTTGTCTGATAAAGACAGAAAACTGGTTGACTTGTGTTTAATACAGGCCAAGTGTTCAGTTGTTAAAGGTCCTGAACAGACTTTCTGTGATCTGGAAAAAGTCTCATTTTTATACATATGTCTGATCATAGTCTGTAATTTAAAATGAGATTATCTGCACCAAAATAGGTTTTTTAAAAAATGTTATTTCCATCTTCCCTGGTCGGGTTGGACAAGACTGGACTTATTTACAGCAGACTTACGTCACTACATCACTACGACAACAACACACCAACCAGCAGAGTTTAATAGAAAGAAGTAAGATGAACGAGTGAGGAGTCAGATGTGTCCTTGAACTAAACAAAGGGATGAGTTGGATTTATTTAGGTGTAATGGTGGACACTGGACCTGCAACTGGCCAGGCAGAAGTCTGCTGTAGGTATTACAGTCTAAGTGTAACAGCTCCCTCTGCTGGATGCTGCTGGTATTACTGTCAAGTTTCACAAAAAGTACCTCACAAAGTGGGGTCCTATTGCTCCAAATGGCCTGAAACATGCTCCTATGACGTTTTTAAATGGTACTTTTTGGGGTCCCCATGAAATTGGGGGTGTCCAGGTTTCATCCCTCTATGATCTTCCATTTCCTTTTAAAATAAGTTTAAGCGATCATCCTTCAGGTGATCATGGGTATCATCCCTGTTCCTAAGCCTAAACCTGAAAGAGGGGGAGATGGAGGAGGAGGAGGGAGGGAGGACAGGAGGAAGAAGAAGAAGAGGAGATGGGGGGGGGGGGGATCTATCCCTGCAGGTGCAGCAGCAGTGCATGCTGGATGCTGATGAAGTGAACCAATCAAAGATCAGGTGAAAGGACAGAGGGTTCACTCTGTCTGAGCTACAGGGACTCATAGAAGGAGGACAGTCCAGTTTGAACTCTTTTCTTCCTGTTCCTCAGTGTTTAGTGTCTTTGGAGATCTGATCCAGAATGCACATGGACTAATGAGAAGTGGAGGAAGAAGACTGAGAAAATTACACTGATTTTTCTGAAGAAATTTCATTTTTTTCAGGTTATTCACATCTTTTTTGTTTGGATAGTTTATAAAAGTAAATACTTTCATTATTTTTTTTCCCACTAAAACAAAGACATAAATTGTCAGTTGTCATTATTTACAGGTTATTCTGTTCTTATTTGACTGGTTGGGTCCACTGCAGATTAAATCAGGCTGAATGTGGAACTGAAAGAACAGGAGTTTGAGAACCCTGGTATAAGCCTTTTTTAGTTTCTACCCTCTCCTGCACAGTGATGTTAGTTGTTTGAACGCTTTTTTTCTCTTGCTGTTTTATGATGTGCAAATAAATAAATAAATAAATAAAAATCCCACACTATTTGAACTCTAACCCTAACCCTGTGGACCCAGGGGAATGTGTGCGTCTCTGTGGGGACTGGCAGCAGCAGCAGAGTGGGTCCTCTCACAGCCCACTCTGGATCTTTGGATGGGTCTGTGGTGGCTGACGGTGATAGACGGAGGCAGAATGTGATGGAACTGTGGACAGAGTGGACAGTGGACAGAGTGGACACAGTGGACAGAGTGGACAGACAGGCCCAGGTAAGTCAGGACCTTAGCCTTCATCACAC
>NC_043963.1:698683-734706 GCF_902148855.1 Sphaeramia orbicularis
CACAGTTCTCATTATTATCGCAGTATTGTTGAAATTGTGCTCAAAATGTTCAAAAGTACTGATACACTGAAATAATTTAACCAAGTTGTATTTAAAAAAAATAAAACAAATATAATACCCACTGTCCCTTCTGTGTCAGAACCATTCCAATATTAACCCTTAGTGGTCTGAGTCTGTTCTGTCTGTTTTTCAGTCCTTTTGATTTGGCCTTTATATACTATAGAAACAAATGTTTACTATACCCATGTTTGGATCTGTTTTGTCAGCACAACTTCATCTGTATCATCTGTCTGTTATTTTTTCACTTTAACCTACTATAAAAACACAAAAGGACAAAAAAAAAAAAAAATAGAAAATCCAATTTGAAAAATGTATATAATTTATTGCATAAATAACACACAGATGCTTAATGAACCTTTTCACAGACTTTAAAAGTGAATATTGGTTCCAAATATTAGGTATAGAAAATTAAAACTGTAATAAATTCAAACTATACTCAAATATTTGACATTAAAGCAGATCTGTACAGAGGGTTTTTCCCCTAAAAGTGCGTTAATCAAACACAGTTATCATGAGAATTAGAATTTAAACGGTAATACTAACCGTCTGCAGTTTTACCGCCAGTTATCGTTATACCGGTAATTGTTACATCCCTAATCAGCTCCAACTGGTCTGGAACCCACAGAGCTGTCCCTAAGCCTGGGGGCCAAATTTGGCCCACCAAAGGGTCCAGTCTGACCCATGGGATGAATTTATGAAATGCAAAAATGACACTGAAGATATGAATGCTTTTAGTTCAGGTTCCACAAACAGACCAATTTAATCTGCAGTGGGTCGGATCAGTCAAATACTGTCATAAAAAACAATAAATACTCACAACTCCACATTTGTCTCTTTGTAAATGTAAACATTTCCATGTCGTTTTACTGTATTTACACAAAAAAACAAACTATCATTTCACAAAAATGCAAATAACCTGAACAAATATGAACATTTTTGAAATCTCTGAAGTGCAAGTTTACCAATATTCTGCCTGTTATGAAATGTTTTCTGTATACGTCCACTGTGATCTGTATGTTACAATGCACATGTGTAAATGATAAACTGAGACAATATTGTTAAAATTGCACTTGGTTTTCTTAAGAAATTTCACTTTGTTCATGTTATCTACATTGTTTTAAAGGATAGTTGGTAGATGTAAATGTTTTCATCGCATAATTAATTTTTTTTTGCTCTAAAACATACAGGAAAATTTGGAGTTGACATTATTTATATATTATTATGCTATTATTAGGGGTGTAAGAAAATATCGGTTCTGCAATATATCGTGATATTTCATTTCACAGTACTGTATCGCTATTAAAAAGTACTGTATCGATATTTTTAGTTATTCAAATGCAGATATTGTGGAGGTTCAGTTTTGTTTTTTGTTTTTTTTTGTTTATTGTTTCTATTTTATTTATTCTTATTTCACACTCTTTTATTCAGTAATGTTGGTTCCTTTGTTTGGATTGAACTCAAATCCTGTTCTGATGTTAGTTGTGAACTAATAGAATCTGAACATTTGAACAGGATCTGAAACTGGAATGTCTGGAAAACAGAATTTCAGTTTGAACACAGGTTTGAACATTTGGTGATAGAACATTAGATCCTGTTGGGATCAGATACAAATGTGTTTAGGATTTGGGCAGATTTCTGCTGGAATTCAATTCATCAAGGAAATAATCATTTAAAAAAAGAAACCAAAAAAAATTTCCTTTTTAACAGTATCAGCATATATCATGATATATTGTATCATGATCCTAGTATTGTAATGTGTATCGTATCGCCAAATTCTTGCCGATACACAGCCCTAGTTTGGATTAAGATGGCGAGTCCGTCCGGTCCATTTCAGGTGGAAACAAGGTTCTAATAGTTTTGGATTTTTCATTATGGTTTAGTTTTATTTAGTTTTGACTTTTTTTCTCGAATTCAGTTCATTTTAATTGGTTTTTAGAGCAGGTTTACTAGTTTTTATTAGTTTTCATTTTTTTCTAAATGCTTAGTTTGTTTAGTTTTAGTATTAATTTTAGTTCAGTTGTAGTTTAGTTGTAGTTTAGTTGTAGTTCAGTTGTAGTTCAGTGGTCTCTTTTCTCTTCTTCTCTGTCGTCGTATTCAAATAAATCCCAGACAGGACTCTGCTGCTTTCTCCCAACTTTAGTCTCCATGTTTCCAGGTAGAGTGGGGACCTGGGGCCTCATGTACAAAGACTTGCGTGGATTTCATACTGAAACCTGGTGTACACCCAAATCCAGAAAAGTCCGAACGCACAAAAAAATCCAGATGTATAAAACTGAGCGTACGCCCAAACCCAAGTACATTTCCTTCATACATCCCAATCAGCGTGGAACTGAGCGCATATGTTGGAGTACCTGACTCCTCCCTCTCCACGCCCACATTTAAATATGCAAATCAGTATAAACGGGGTCTGCAGGTGGGATTCCCTCTGGGATTCCTCTGTCTGCAGGATCAGACGATGACGTCAAGGTGGACGCGAAGCGGAGGCAAAAACAGGCGGAAGAAGAAAAGAGACGAACTGAGACTGAGCAGAAAGTTGCCGATATTGTGGGTGACACTGTTCTCACAGGGCTGATGCAGATCACCCCCAAAGTAAATATAGATTTAGTATTTGTGTAAGTCACACATTAGTTCATTCTACGGGTCATCCAATATCACAGCCAAACAAGAAAAAGGTTCATGCGTGATCATGTCAGGATATCAAAGAGGAAATCAAAGACTTTGACTCATGTTTAATCACTCAAATTATTATTTTCCAACAATGAGACAGAAGACCCAGGACCATCCTCCTGTCCCAGAGGCTCCTGTTGACTCCCCGGCGTTAGCCGGTCCTCTGGTCCGCCACAGCCCACTGCTGATGCCCGTCCGACCGGTGTCCAGAACACCGGCATGGGTCTGTGCTGACCCGAGTCACATTAGGACATTGTGAGGACAATGGGCGGAGTCAATGAGCGACTGGACCGACTAATAAATGTTCTCACAGACATGAACAGTACATTAAATGCATTTATCAGCCAATGAATTTTAGGTCCTTGTCTCTTTGCTGTTGCTGAATGTCCATCCGGACAGGACTGGCATTGATGGATACAGGGTCTAATTGGTTCTGGTTCTGTTGGTGGATGTGCTGCTCTGACAGTAGGATGACGTGGCGGTGTGTTAATTGTTCTTCTGTGTGTCTCCGATGTGCCCATCAATCGGAGGAATGACCTTTTTCACATTATTAACAGTTTCTCAGTGTCACCTCTAAGTGTCGCCAATGGTTCCAAAGCACTAGAAACGTGCGTACACCAGCTGTGGACTTGGCATGAAGGAGCGCACATTTCCACGGTCACTTCACTCTTTATACATCTGAACGTGAGCGTGGAAAAGGGTGTACGCCAGGTTTTTGTGCGTACGCACGCTTCATACATGAGGCCCCAGAAGACGATTGGAAACCACAAGTGACGGACCAAAAAGTGTCGTGTGGTGACAGCAGCTAGAAATGCTTGAGGGAAATAAATTGATTTTATATCAATCTGACATTGACAAAGATGAAAACAAAGGGAATTTGATCCATAATTTTTATCCGTTTTAGTTAGTTTTGTAAACACACAATACAGTTTCAGTTAGTTATGGTTTTTTCTTTTGATTATAGTTTTTATTTATTTCAATAAAGGAAAATGTTTTTTCAGTGCTAGTTTTGGTCATTTCGTTAGTTTTCGTTAACAATAATAACCTTGGGTGGAAATCAAAAACAAAGAATAAACCAGTGTTCAGCTCACGGTGACAACATGAATCCATCCAGTTCACTGTTGACCAGTTAGCATTAGCATTAGCATTAGGTTAACCCGACTTTTGACTAAACAGCTGGTTTGTGAATATTTCTGTGATATACAGAACACTGGTTTGTTCGGCGGTCAGATCCACTGCGACCGTTGTGGTCCTTTAGTTTCTTATAATCCTGCGTAAGTTTCTTCAGCTTTTCTCGTATTTCTTTAGGTTTGTGTCTTAACATTTAGCTCCGACAGCTTGTTGGCTAAGTTTACTGGAAACTCGCTTGTTTCGTGTCGGTTATTTAAAGTTCATCTGAATTTCCTCCTTCTCTGTAAATACGCTCAGAAGAGCCTGGACCTCGTTGTCCGTCCACTTGTCATAGCTTCTCTTTTGGTCCACTTTCCAAATTATCAAAATACGAAGCTTATGGAAATGAAATAAACGAAACAAAAAAGTTTTAGTGGTGAACGGAATGTGGAATGCTCTGAGTGTTGTCCACCAATCAGCATTCTCCAGCACATAACCCTGCCTCTTAAGAGTTCCAGGTAATCTGGAAAGTACTACCTCCTTACCAGAAATTTCTTATGGGAAATTTTGGGGGTGAAGGAAAGATTTTTACCCGGGTAATTTAGATGGAAACGCACCAGGGTTTTTTAAAGTTCAGAGTAATCCTCAAAGTTCCTGCAAAAGTCCCTCAATTGGAAAAGGGCCTAATGATATCTTTGCTGAAAATTCACTTTTGAAGTTTTCTGTGTTTGGGATCTAACAACCCAACAGTAGAATAACTCCACCATATGCTGACTGGGGTGAATAAAGGAGATGTGCTTGGATTCAAGCGTACGCTCACTTTTATTCATCTGGATTTCTTGGGGGGTTTACAGAGTTTTCTGAACGTAAGTGTACGGCAGGTTTGAGTATGAAATCCACAGAAGTCTTTGTACGTGAGGCCCCAAGTTTTTTCCTCCACTGTTGAATGTTTGTCTTCTGTTGACACAGGACGTTCAGGAAGCATCACATTTATCATTTGAGTGGAGCTGAAGGATGTTTCTTGTGAATGCCAGTTTTTTATGTTCCTTTTATTCACTGATTTTGTCTTTTTTATGCTTATCAACAGTAAAATCACAGATCTGTGAGTTATTTGATGTTTGTTTGTAACTGATGTTTTTTTCTTTTTCATGAATTGGATGGTGGACGTTCAGAAGAATGGGGAAGTGTCGTCCAACAACATGAAGGGGATGACAACGACGACAATGGTGACGATGATGACAGGTGACGCCCAGACACCTCTTTGGATCTGCAGTGAACATCTGACATGACCTTTGACCTTTCCAATCCTCTGGTGGACTCAGAGCAGGATGAGTCCAGCAGGTGAACTCCTGGTCCAGGAGGAGGCGAGGGTCCTCTCCTCATTTGCGTTCATCAGAAGATGAGCTTTTCACCTTTGTGGATCTTTGCATCATCTGGATTTCTCTGAAAAAACCTGTTTTCTTCATGGTAACTCTGCAGGCGGTTTGGTCCGATGTTAACACGGTCTGAGGCTTTTGTTCCTCATCTGACGCAAAGACCAGGTCATGGATCAAAGGGACAGTTCCTAACAGTTCCTACGGTTCTTAGAGACTGAGGCGGACCTTCTGGATGGAGAGCACACACTGACAAACAAAAACGAACGCTTTTCAGTTTTTTCTGTGACTTTATCTGTGATTTTTCTTGGTGCAGTCATGGGTCTGGACCAGGACCCCTGACCCCTGACTGACCCCTGACCCCTGACCAGAGCCCCATGTTCACGTGCTTCATGAACATCATTGACTGGAGCCGACAAGGACAAGGCCCATCCTGATTGTTACATCAGAACTCAAAGAAGAAGAAGTCCCCCCCCCCACACACCCTTAGGTTTGGTGGGGGGGAGGGTGAAGGCCGGTGTGTGTTTTAGGGTGGGGGTCTGTAGTTGTGTACTTTCGTAGCTGTTATTCTTTTCCTGGGTCTGTTGTTGTTCTCAGACCAGCTGTTATTAGTTTGGAGCTGTTAGCCTGTGTGCTAACTCTCAGACCAGCTGTCCATGGATGCCAACCAAGGCCCGGGTCAGGGTGGTCCAGAAAGCCCCAACCGGGCTGTGGAGTACCTCCTGGAACTCAACAACATCATTGAGAGCCAGCAGAAGCTTCTGGAGACGCAGCGCCGGCGGATTGAGGAGCTGGAGGTCCAGCTGGACCGCCTGAGCCAGGAGAACAAAGACCTGCGCCTGGACCGCCAGCCCGTGGCACCTCCTCCACCGGCTCCTCCTCCTCCAGAGCCTCCTCTTCCTCCTCCGCCTCCTCCGCCTCCACCCTCTCAGACCACACTGATCTCAAACAAGAACTCCCACCCCCACCACCACCTCCACAACAGCCCGCTGCCCCCCCAGCCCCCGTCGTCCATCCCACTCCACCACCACCATCAGCCGCTCCATCACAACTTCAACAGCGCTGGGACCGCCGCCATCCCGGCGCCCGCTCCGCCCCCTCTATCCTCCGTCTCCATCCCGACTCAGATCCCGACTCCGGCCCCGGCTCCGCCCCCTCCCCCGCCCATCCCGCCCCGGGACCAGCCGCGGGCCCACGGCCGGCTGAGCCGAGCGCCATCCACCAGCACCGGCACCAACACCAACTTTGTGGAGAAAGAGAAGGAGCGACTGGAGCGTCTGCACCGAGCCAACGCCGCCAACAACCACCACGCCCACACCCTCCACCACCACAAACCGTAAGTTCCATTTACTCTACTGCCATGGGGGCGGAGCCAGAACCAGACCTGAGCAGCATCAGAACCACACAGTCCAACTGGTTCTGTCTAAAAACTCAGACCACATCTGGTTCATATATATATACTGTATATATGTGCGTGTGTGTATACATATATATATATATATATATATATATATATATATATATATATATATATATATATATATATATATATATATATATATACATATATGAACTATATCTAAGGAAGATCCAACACAGGAGATTGACTTGACTCATCTCTACTGAATGAATGAATCCCATATATTTGAGCACATGTCTAATTGAAAGTGTGTTATTGGTTTGTGAATGTTTGGTTCTAGCGTGGTGAACAGATGGGATGGTTCATGAATATGTTCAACATTCATGTGTCATCCTGACACTAAATCCTGTCTGGTTGTGGTTGTGGTTGTGGTTCTGGTTCGGCCTCAGTCTCCTCTAACTCTCCAGCTTCTCTCACAGGTTTGTGTTGAACTTGACCTGGAAGCGTGTGATTGGACGGCGTTTGTGTGTTCTTTAAAGCAGAGCTGTTGTTGTTTCTGAACTCACATAAATATTGATGCAGATCCAGTCCATGCTCACAGATTTCTGCGCAGACACACGGCCTGAACCACTCAACACACTTATGTAATAGATGAGCAGATTTTTTTTGAGGCCACAGAGTAAAGTTGTATTCTGTGCTGATCTCCATGGTAACGCTGACCAGGTAGCAGCACCGCAGCAGCAGCCTCCTCTCATTTGGGTCTAGTTCTGAGCCTGAATACGTTTCCAGTCGGTTTGATAGCTGTGTTTGTTGCCTGGCAACACTAAGGTATCGCAGAAGCCTCCTGTCAGAAGTGTCGCGAGCGGTGGCGGTGGTTCATAGCGCCGAGGGCGCCAGGATGCAGGGCCGCGGTCGGTCGTCCCATGCGTCGACGCCGCTCACTGTCTGTGGGAAGCGGTGATTACGGCCGTGGCTGTTGCTATGCAACTGTGAAAAGCCCATTTGAAAGATCAGGCTCTCGCAGGCAGTTGAAATGGTTTTAACCTTAAAGCTGCTCTGCTTCGCTCACGCAGCTGCTGTGAGCGAAGCGTCGTCTGCTTTTCCACCGTCAGAGCAGAGGAAGCTGCAGCGATGACTCATGGACGCAGATTTCACAGTCAGAGCCACCGTACCCGGGTCTGGGCAGAACCAGATCCCATGTGTGGGACGATGTGGGACATGTCGCAGATGCTGAGACGCAGATTTACATTTAGAACATGGAATCCTAGAAATGGATTTATTGACCGAATCAGTACAAATATATGTGGGTGTGTTCATGTGTTGTTTATGTCATACAATAAATCCTCTATGGGTTGATAAAAAAAAAAAAAAAAAAAAAAAAAATATATATATATATATATATATATATATATATATATATATATATATATATATATATATAAATATCTCTGTTGTCATCAAGGGTTGGACTGTAAATGGTCTTCCAACGTACTCCACACTTCTTAAAAAAGGTACAGCATTGAGCTTCCAGGCCCTTAAGGACAACTACAATCTACAAACTCAGGACCATTTTAGGTATTTACAAATCAGAGACCACATTAGGCAAAAAAAAAAGTAAGGATCACACAGCGATTGGAGACAAATGCTACGTTCCAGTCCACCTGTATCTGGTGTTTTTCTATCCTTCTACTGGTGTTTTTCCATTCTTCTACTGGTGTTTTTCCATCCTTCTACTGGTGTAAATGCACTGGAATGTTCAGTCAAACCTGGGACTTCCACCTTTGAACTTGTACCAGATCCATGTTCTCCCAGTTCTGAGTTCTGACGTAAACGTAGCAGTGGTGCCCCCCCATGGATGTGGTGTTTATGCAGATTGTTTATTAAAACAAGGTATTACTCTGATATTATTTCTCTGTAAATGTTCTGTATAATCAGCAGCTGTTCTAGTGTTAGCTAGTTTTCAGTCCAATGAGTGACAGAATAAATTCAAACCAAATACGAATCCAAATCTACAGAGAACATCAAAGGTAGAACAGCTTCTCTTTCCTTCTGCTCTGTTTTTCCTCCTCTGTTTCCCTCAAATTAGCAAAAAACAAACACCTCTGGGATAGAAATGACTATAAATGAACATAACGTACGGCCCACCATGCTGGTTTGTTTACATCTAACTCCCACAATTCCTTGCGCTCAAACAGTTTGGCCTGACTTGCCTGGAACGTTACAAAGTTGTGACTTATGGGCTCAAAAAAACGGCCTCAAAATCTGACCTGGACCACTTTCATATGTGGTCCTAAATCTGATCCAGATCTGATATTTTACAATGCGACTTCAGTCTGAACGTCCAGGTCGCATTTATCCGACCTTTACGTCATTGAAATGCGACAAACGTCCCAGTTGTTGGTCGGAGCGGAGGAAAACCATATTTCCTTCAGTAAACACAGTGTGTGTCTGCGTGATCTGGTATTCAGTCAGGACCTCTTCAGTGCATGTGGGTCACTTTAGTACCTCTTTAGTCCATGTGGGTCACTTTAGTACCTCTTTAGTCCATGTGGGTCACTTCAGGACCTCTTTTGTCCATGTGGGTCACTTTAGAACCTCTTTTGTCCATGTGGGTCACTTTAGAACCTCTTTAGTCCATGTGAGTCACTTTAGAACCTCTTTAGTCCATGTGAGTCACTTCAGGACCTCTTTAGTCCATGTGGGTCACTTCAGGGTCACATTCAGTTCAGACTCAAAACTGCTAGAAGTTGCATTTAATGCAGAATATGAACCAACACACACAAAAAAATCAGATTTCACCCAAAAATCTGAACTGTGCATTAGACCTGCTGTGTGAATGGACTGAAGACTGAGCAAAAATGAACAAAAAAATCATCAGATTTAAAACAGAACAAAACAAAACAATTACAAAATTAATCAAAAGAAGTCTTAAAAAATGAACCAAATTGCAAATCCAGTCTTTGTTGAATCCTTGGGGATCGGACGTTTCACTGCTCAGTGTTGGTTTCAGTCTGTGTTTTTCAGACTTTCAGTTTTATTTTCCAGTTTTAAACATGACATGATGAACACTGACGTTAATGTTGTGGATGTGAATGAATCTTCAGACTTCAGACACTGATCTCATGTAAATATGGAGGAAGGATCAGGTGTCATGTGACAGCCCAGCTGATTGGTTATGACATCACTGTCCAGTCATCAGTGGTTACATTGTCTTTTGTGAGGAGGCGGAGTCCAAGTGTTGGTCAATGTTCTACACTAACCCTAACCCTATGTGACCAGCTTCTACATCAGTGTTTTTCAACCTTGGGGTCAGGACCCATATGGGGTCACCTGAAATTTCTAGTAATTGATGAAAAAAAAAACCCCAAAAACAACAACTTACTCTGTCCATAATAATATACATTATATAGACTAAATGTCCTCTAACATTAACGTTTATGTGCAACATAATATAGCAAACTATTACATGATCAAAATCAAATTAATTTTAGCAAAAAATTTCTCCATTTTGAATGTCTGGGGTCGCCAGAAATTTGTGATGTTAAAATGGGGTCACAGGACACTGAAGGTTGGAAACCACTGTTCTACATCATATTATCTTCACATTGGCCATAACTTATGTCATATGTTTTTTATTTTGGTTCCGTTTAAATTTGTCGGTTGTGTGATTGAACAGTTATCTAAGGCAGATCCAAATACATTGATCCATGTGTCTGTGTGGATGTGAGGTCAGTTACGCCTCAAAGATGAGCTGTGACTTCTTTTGTTTTCTTTGTGAGGATGCTTGGGCTACTGCTTGGCTAGCTAACTCATGCTAATTATTGACCTTTTCTACCTCTAATCTGTGTCAAAGGTTGTCAGTTGCACCATTTAGCTTATCTACAGGCTAATTTCAAATCCAACTCCATTTGTAAGAACAATAAAAAAAAAACACATTTATTTTGTTTCTTTAGTCTTGAGAGTATTTCAGACTGTCGGCCAGGGGTGTCCGATCGTGATCGACTAGTAGATTGCCACGGTAGCGCGGGTAGATTGCGTGGCATTAAAAGTGAACTAAGATGAGCACGGGTGAAATGGTTTGGTTTCCAGTCGTCCCAGATTGGAACCCCAGTCTTCCACACACAGTCAGTAGTGTTGCCTACTGAACTACACACCCAGGGACATAACTGGTATGGTACAGCAGGGGCGTAGAAGTGCATATGGACACTAGGGACCCGCCCCTACCAGTATCCATCCACTACTGTGTACTCACTATCAGTCCAACCGCTGTCCGTAGTGTTTAGTCAATGATTCTGGAACACAAAGGGTTAACAGTTGGTCTCTGCTAGAAGTCCGGCCTCTAACATAAATATCGCTCTCTGATTGGCTCTTTTGCTAACGTACATGTGATTGACTGTCCACGCCGTCACTCCATCTACTTGTAAAAGGAACCTGCTAGTTGGAGCGTTAACATAAGTTTTCAATATGTTTGTATTTGTTCTGTCTGGGTCACATCAGCTAGATGGATTAGAATATGAGTGGAGACAGTTACATGGACATTTGGACATAATGAAAATGAAAAATGAAAATCGAAGGAGTCGGACTTCCAGTTTGGTTTCACTGTGGTTTTCACTCCAGTTTCTAAACTACGACACAAACGGGCTTTATGAAGTTTGTTTGTTGTCTCGTTTCAAATGTCACTTTGCACCTGAAAGTTACCGTGTGGAAAAAAGAAACGCACAGTTGGAAAGAGGATCCACTCTGCAGTCATGAACTTCAAAACGAATACACGCCTTAGCCAGAGTTATGCTTTTATGACAGTAGGTGCTAGTGCTCTTGGGAAACGGAGTCTTTGTCCCTTAAAAACACCGAAGGCGTCACCGCAATCCACTTTAAAAGAATTCTCCGTATCAGACCTTTAAGCAGAGAAAAGAGCCTTTAACTGAGAGAGAACCACAAGAAAGTAAGAACATACACTCCGATCAGGTTCTACTGAAGGTGGTGTACTGTTCACCTGAGGAGGAACTAAAGCTGACGTAGTCTGAGCCGTAGAGGCAGCTGAGCTCCTGTGTGTGTCTGTGTTGTGTGTCTGTGTTGTGTGTCTGCGTTGTGTGTCTGCGTTGTGTGTCTGTGTTGTGTGTCTGCGTTGTGTGTCTGCGTTGTGTGTCTGCGTTGTGTGTCTGTGTTGTGTGTCTGCGTTGTGTGTCTGTGTTGTGTGTCTGCGTTGTGTGTCTGCGTTGTGTGTCTGCGTTGTGTGTCTGCGTTGTGTGTCTGCGTTGTGTGTCTGTGTTGTGCGTCTGCGTTGTGTGTCTGTGTTGTGCGTCTGCGTTGTGTGTCTGCGTTGTGTGTCTGCGTTGTGTGTCTGCGTTGTGTGTCTGCGTTGTGTGTCTGCGTTGTGTGTCTGTGTTGTGCGTCTGCGTTGTGTGTCTGTGTTGTGCGTCTGCGTTGTGTGTCTGCGTTGTGCGTCTGCGTTGTGCGTCTGCGTTGTGTGTCTGTGTTGTGCGTCTGCGTTGTGTGTCTGTGTTGTGCGTCTGCGTTGTGTGTCTGCGTTGTGCGTCTGCGTTGTGTGTCTGCGTTGTGTGTCTGCGTTGTGTGTGTGTGTTGTGTGTCTGCGTTGTGTGTCTGTGTTGTGTGTCTGCGTTGTGTGTCTGTGTTGTGCGTCTGCGTTGTGTGTCTGTGTTGTGCGTCTGCGTTGTGTGTCTGTGTTGTGCGTCTGCGTTGTGTGTCTGTGTTGTGCGTCTGCGTTGTGTGTCTGCGTTGTGTGTCTGCGTTGTGTGTCTGCGTTGTGTGTCTGTGTTGTGCGTCTGCGTTGTGTGTCTGTGTTGTGCGTCTGCGTTGTGTGTCTGCGTTGTGTGTCTGCGTTGTGTGTCTGTGTTGTGTGTCTGATGACATCGCTGGTAATCTATCTAAGCTTCTGCTGAACCAATGTGGACAGTTGCAATGCATTCTGGGAGAGAAGCTGTGACACGGCAGCTTGCTGTGAGGACACACACACACACACACACACACACACACACACAGAGGTGACAGCTGCAGTGTGAGCAGCGCTGTGACGACAGTCCTGTCATGTGACTGCTTCTGTCCAATGGCTGCTTCTGCGCTGGCTGATCCATCCTGTGAAAAAAACACTGGAATTCTTCAAATTCACACAAATGTGTTTAGTTCGAATGAGCGTTGAAGAACCCAGGGGGCTGTAAATAAACCACAGAACCACCATGAACCATGTGGAAGACCCCTGCACACAGGACCAGCTTTACCTGCTGACCTCTGGTGACCTCTGGTGAAAGGTCATGTGTCATCTTCAGGCCCCTCCCTGTTTCAGCCAAAGTCCCACATTATGAGTCAGGCTTTATTTCCTGGTCGAGGATGATGGAGGCTGGACCCCCACCCTGAACCCTCACCCTGAACCCCCACCCTGAACCTGTTTAGGGTTAGGATTAGTTTAGTGTAGGGTTAGGTTAGCATGTTTATGATTTTTTTTTGGAGGTTTTCTTTATATGTTCAGATGTATCAGATTTGAGTTGGGGGGTCGAGAACCATTCCAAGACATTTAAATTCTGTTACAGTTTGTATTTTTGTAATTTTGTAAATTAATGTGAAAACTTTATTCTGGATAATTTTTTTAAAATAGAGAAACACATTGCCACTGTGTTTGAAAGATGACGCACCAACTGATTTGTATTGAGCCACTGCCTGAGCTGGACCAGGGCTGAGCTGGACCAGGGCTGAGCTGGACCAGGGCTGAGCTGGACCAGGGCTGAGCTGGACCAGGGCTGAGCTGGACCAGGGCTGAGCTGGACCAGGACCGTAGATGGGGCGTCAGTGGCCTGCTCTGGGCTGGCACCTGACACCAGCACAGACTGAGGGCCTGTCATTTATAGAGACTAAACAGTAAAGGTCCAAGTATGGAGCTCTGTGGGATGCCCACTTGTATTGAAACATACAAATGGGAGATTTATCTTGACCAACTTTAACCCACTGAACCCAGGCCTGAAGAAATGATGCAAACCAACATATTGCTTCATTAGAGATACTGAAATGTAACAATTTAGACATAATCAGGTTATGGTTGACTCACTCAGAAGCTTCGGTTAGTGGAGTGAAAGTCCAAGTCGCTGAAGCGTAACAGGTTTAACCGGTCTGGTTTGGATCAGGTTCTGGTGGTAGAGCAGCCTTGATTGGACATTCTGCTTTGATGACTTCTATCAGCTGATGTACCTCCACTTGGTGGTTCTTAAGGCTGGTCTACTCCTTTTGAAGGCTAGTTTCAGGATGGGGCCAGTGTCAGGGTGGGGTCAGTGTTGGGGGGGGGGTGTCAATTTCAGGATGGGGCCAGTTTCAGGGTGGTGTCAGTGTCGGGGGGGGGGGGGGGGGCATGGTGGATGCATGTAGGTGGAATGAGACGACGCTGTGGCCGTGGTTTTGGTGATGTCAGGGTTTTGTCGCGCTGACACTTGAATGCAGCAGGGAGGAGGCGTTCAGGTGCGCGCTGCAGCGTTGCAGTTGCCGCAGGCTTGTTGAATGAGCGGTGGTTAAATAACAGCAGCACCTGTGAGTTAGTATTCAGGCCTGTTTGACTGCGCAGCAGAAACTAGGCTACGGCTGATATGAATAGAGGTGATGAATTACACCCAGAGCCACAGGACGACACCCTGGGGTCCGTCTGAGCATGTGCAGAGCTGCGCAGGAAAATATACGAGCAAATGGAAGAAAAGTGGAACACGAGCACGAAACAGTCAAAGGTTGGGTCTGCACCATACGTACGTTTTTCTGTTAAACATAGAACTTCTGCTGCGTCCACACTCTTCAAACCATCCCTGTTTCACTTGTGACACGTTCACTTTCTGATTGGTCCAATCAGTCACTACGGGGCCTGTCATTGGTCGAGGCTGTCATGTGAGCTTTTACTAAGAAGCGTTTATTCAACATGATACAGAATTACAGCTGGTTCTATTCTGGTCCGTCTGCCTTCATCAGGATCATGTGATCGTGTGTCTGGTGGTGTCATCAGCCTCCTGGTCATGTGACACAGTTCAGACGCATTCAAACGTATGGAGGTGATTTCTGAAACGGTTCAAACCATCAAGCAGAAGAAAATGAAAATACATGAGTGTTTATGTCTAACCCTGACCCTAAAACCTGGTGTTTTTATTTGTCGTGTTTGGATGGATCTATTTTTTCTGTCGATGGAGAATCTATTTAAAACACACTCACATGTAGACCTTGTTACCGTGACAACATGTTTCTTCATTTCCAACTGTTACCCTTAACAACACTGTAGGCATGGCCTCCTTTTGGAACAGCTGAAAGGAATGCATCGAATCAGTCATTGTAAGGCTCATTTACATGTGAACCTGAACTCACCATGGTGTTAATGTAACACTAACTCACAACAAAGAACTGTTACTTACATGTGAACGTGAACTCACCAAGGTGTTAATGTTTTACCAACTCACAACATGGTTTACATCCTGGTCCATCTGGTCATTCTAGTCTTCATCATGGTCCTTGCTTCTTGTGGTCTATATCCTGGTCCTTTTGGTCTATATTCTGGTTCTTTTGGTCCACATCCTGGTCTTTCTGGTCCCTCTGGTCCTTCTGGTCTACATCCTGGGTACCAGATCCTATTCTAGACCGTTTCCATTCCAGGATACTACCCACTTTACAGTACCTGGTCATCATAGCGATGCAGCGCGTTACTTCTGTGTCATCTGCTCAGAGTCGCTGATAAACTCACTCATTGCCTGTTGTCTGGTCAAACTCCTGCTGAATGTTTGCGTCTGAACCTCCTGGACAAACCATGGTGTAGTTTTACAGACTGTCATCATGTGGATTCACCTACTGACAGATTTACTGTCAACTTCCGCATCTGTTTTTTGTAAAAGGGCGGGGCACAGAGACGACTCTGACCAGTCAGTGGTCTGCAGTGTTTACACAGTGTCTCCTTTAGTATCTGGTCCCCAGTCCTGGAACCTCAGCAGAGGTGAGACCAAAAAACTAGTACTGGGTATCGGGTACCTGATTCCAGGTCCTTTTTTGCAATGGAAACACAAAAAGGCTGAGTTGAGTCGAGTCGAGCTGATACCATGTAGTGGAAACGTGGTCTGCGTAGGCTCCAGAGATGTTGGTGTAGACCTGGTTTGGTGTTTTGCCCTTAACATGTTGTAATGTCCACATTTTTGTAAAATCTGGGCTGCACAGTCTTTAAGTTGGTGTGATTAAAGTCTCCAGCCACAGTGGAGAAGCCCTCTGGGTGTTTGCTCTGCTGTCTGCTGATGCTATCATGCAGCCTAATGCAACTGGGGCTCGTTTCTGCACTAGCTCGTTAAATCATTGAGCCCAGTGCAACGCAAAATGCGTTCATTTAACGCATTTTGCGCTATCCCGTTTCTGGGCTCACTCTTTGTTCGTTAACAACCAACGCAACGCAAAATGCATTCCGCGTGTTAGTTTGTCAACCCCAACGCAACAAAAAATGCGTTATTCCATTTCTGGTCTAGTTGGTTAAAAGTCTGCATTCGCCCAGTTCCTCATTCCAGGACTGATTTTAACAGAAGAGGATGAAGGAGGATGTATTCATGTAGCTTCATTTCACTTCTGTCATGTATTTCCTTTGAAATAGTATTTACATTTGAAAAAGAAGATTTTTAACACAAAATTAACAATATCTTTAATTATATCAGTTTTTTCCCATGGACATTTTGCACCGATAAAAACTAATTTACCGAGTGAGGACTGATCTGAGCACTGAATTTTATTCTCTGTATCGATTTATAGATAAATATAGATGAGTTCAGGACAATATGTGTGTGTCTTTGAGAGATGAATGAATGAATGAATGAGAACCATATGGGGGCAGAGCCAGTGAACTGTTGCCACACACACCAGTGTGTGTGTGTGTGTGTGTGTGTGTGTGTGTGTGTGTGTGTGTGTGTGCGTGCGCGTGCACACGTAACGAGATATGAGGGCGTGGATCAGAGGAACGGAACAGCGTTCAGTTTTTCTATACAGTCTGTTTGTCCTGTTGTTGCCGTGGTTACGTCCAACAGTGACCATTTAAGGTTCTGTTAAAGTGTCCAGTGCAGAAGAACTGGGCTCATCCTCAGACGTCCAGCCGGACGCACCATATATGTGTGTAAATAATTCAGTTCAGTTCAGTAAGGGGTGGGGGGGGCACATGGAGACAGCTGAGGGGGTCCATCCAGACAGGTGAGGGTAAGGGAGGAGGTCCAAGGTCACAGATATCCCATAATAATTGTTCATTCTAACCATAATGCTATCAGATCAGATGACTGGAAACAGCTGGAGCGGAGGCGTTTGTTCTGGGTTCAACAGTGAACGCACCTGTTTAATGCACCCTTGAACGCAAATAGTGAGCGAACGATGGCTTAGCGAACGCAACGAGTGCAGAAACGGATTTTGCGTCTGTTAAGCCTCTGCGTTTGCCGACCCATCGTTAGCTCACTATTTGCGCTGAAGGGTGCGCTAAACAGGTGCGTTCACTATTGAACCCAGAAACGAGCCCCTGGTTCGTATCCCAGTGCGTTCTGTTGGACCTGTCTGATGCCGTCATGTGTTACTGATTTTCATCGACGCATTTCTGGACAGCACTTTGGTCGACAGAAGTGGTTTTTAAATGTGCTGTATATAAATAAACCTGAATTGAATTGAATAGTTTACACAGGTCTAGACTCACAGTAGATTTAGGACGCGCCTACCTCAGGTTTACATATGATCCAGGTGAGGAGGAGGGGGGCGTGGTCTGCACTGAAGGTGGTGTGGCCTCTGATACGAACTTAGACAAATCTTCATCTAAACTACGACCGCAGCTGTAATTATGCTGCTACGCGTCACAGTTTAGCTAGCGATAACCCCTCCCCCACCCTCTGTAAACTATTTTTATCTGTGTATCATCCTCACTCTTCTGACTCACTGTACACTATACATGTACCACTGTGATGCTAACTGCTAGTGCTAACCATTAGCTAATGATATTGCTGAGCTAACCCTTGTGACTGTATGTTTTCGTGGTATGGCAGTATGAATAGATAATGCTGCTGTTAATACTGTATGCTAATGTCATGCTAACCGGTAAGTTGCTGTATGCTAAGTTCAAGCTGTTTAGACTGTGCTAATTGTTATGCTGCTAAGGTCATAGATGTCACTACCTGATCTGGGTCAGAAACATGGATATATCCTATTTGTCAAAATACTACTTCCTGTCACCAACGTTTCTAAATGAAATGTTTTCCGCGCTGAATTCAATTAATGTTGGTTTTTAATGGTAACAAACATGAATAAATGTTTTCAAATTCTTCTGCTTTTGGTAAAATTAGTCAGACTGAACGAGAAAAGTGTGATTAGTTCAAAAACTACAGAAAGAGAGACAAAGACAGACAGAAAGATAAAGAAGAGAACCATGATGAGAACCATGAGGAGAACCATGATGAGAACCCTGAGGAGAATCACGAGGAGAACCACGAGGAGAACCATGAGGGAAACCCTGAGGAGAACCACGAGGAGAACCATGAGGAGAACCATGATGAGAACCATGATGAGAACCACGAGGAGAACCATGAGGGAAACCCTGCGGAGAACCACGAGGAGAACCATGATGAGAACCCTGATGAGAACCATGAGGAGAACCATGATGAGAACCATGATGAGAACCACGAGGAGAACCATGAGGGAAACCCTGAGGAGAACCACGAGGAGAACCATGAGGAGAACCATGATGAGAACCATGATGAGAACCACGAGGAGAACCATGAGGGAAACCCTGAGGAGAACCATGAGGAGAACCATGATGAGAACCCTGATGAGAACCATGAGGAGAACCATGATGAGAACCATGAGGAGAACCATGATGAGAACCCTGAGGTGACCCTGAGAAATGTTCGGCAGAAGTCTGGACCTTGTATGTGCAAATGTGGAGACAGAGCTAGTTTTAGACCACAGGTGTCAAACATGCGTCCCAGGGGCCAAATCCGGTCCGCTAAAGGGTCCAATCCGGCCCTGAAGGATGAATTTGTGAAAGTGCAAAAATTACAATGAAAAAAAGATCTATCAGTGGTGTAAAAATCATTTGAATTCAGGTTCCACATACAGATTGGGTCAGACCAGTAAAATATTATCATAATAACCTAAAAATAATGGAAACTGCAATTTTTATCTTTGTTTTAGTGTGGAAAAAAAATATGAATAACCTGAACAAATGTTAAATACCTGAAATGTCTCAAGAGAAGTAAATGCAGTTTTACCAATATTCTGTTACTAAATGTTTTTTGTGTGTTTGTAGTTGTAATGTAAGTTGTAACACGCATGTGCAAATGACAAACTGATAAACTGAAGCACAATATTGTTAAAATTGCACTTGTTCTTTCTTAAGAGATTTGAACTTGTTCATGTTATTCAGATTTTTAGGGAAACGCTGTAAATGTAATATGGAAGTAAATCTGTGTCATCAGATTTTGAATTACAAAAGACATTGAATTTGTAGCACTGAATTTTTTTTTTTTTTGCTTTGAAATCATCTGAATTTTTTGTCTCTGAATTCAACTATGTTCATAAATTTAGAGTAAAAAAATTCAGATGCAAAACATTTAGATACTTCATTTCAGTGAAAAAAAAAAAAAATCAGTGCTACAAATTCAGTATCTTTTATAATTCAAAATCTGACGACACAGATTTCCTTCTGTAATGTAAACATGATCATAATGTAATTTGACTTCATGCACTGTTCAGATTCAAACTGTCTGAACTATTAGAGTCCAAATACACAAAGAAATGAAGCACAGACTAGAACGGTGGGTTTAGATCCATATAAACCCTTCACATGCACTCAGTGGCTGCTAAACGCTGGTGACAGGTGTGGTTTGTTCAGATGTGGAGCAGGTCCTGTTTCTGGTTCAGACCAGGCGGGGGCGCTGCTTCTGCTTTAACTGTTCAATACTAATGCTGCTGATGACTGAGCTGGAACTAACTGTGCTAATGCTAATGCTAATGCTACCTGTTTCTATGTGCTTGTCTGTTGTCGTTGTTGTTGTCGTTGTTGTCGTTGTTGTCGTCTACCTTTCTGTGTTTTCTCTCTTGACTTTTTTTTTCTCTCTTTTTTTCTCTCCCTCTACCCCTCTCTCTCTCTCTCTCTCTCTCTCTCTCTCTCTTACTCCTGTCAGGTCTTACTCCTCCTCCACCTGTTCTGCCACCACCACCTCCTCTTGTCGTTCCTCCAACCTCCCTCCTAGCGTCACCACTCCTTCCTCCTCCACCTCCTCCTCCTCCTCCTCCTCTCTCTACTCCTCCAGCCTACCTCCAAACAGCCACGCCACCTACCATCAGTACTGCTGCCCCGCGCGCCTCCGCCTGCCCAAGCCTCCCTGCGCGCTGCCCCCCGCCAAGCACCACGAGCAGGCAAGGTAAGGGCCGGAGCCCCCCTCCTCACCTCCAACTGTCCCCCTCCTCACCCCCCTCTGTCCCCCTCCTCACCTCCGTCTGTCCCCCTCCTCACCCCCCTCTGTACCCCTCCTCACCTCCGTCTGTCCCCCTCCTCACCCCCCTCTGTACCCCTCCTCACCTCCATCTGTCCTCCTCCTCACCTCTGTCTGTCCCCCTTCCTCACCTCTCTGTCCCCCTCCTCACCCCCCCTCTGTCCCCCTCCTCACCTCCGTCTGTCCCCCTCCTCACCCCCCTCTGTACCCCTTCTCCCCTTCACCTCTCCCCCTCCTCCTCTCCCCGCTCTGTCCCCCTCCTCACCCCCCTCTGTCCCCTCCTCACCTCCATCTCCCCCTCCTCTCCCCCCTCTGTCCCCCTCCTCCCCTTCACCTCTCCCCCTCCTCAGCCCCCTCTGTCCCCTCCTCACCTCCATCTCCCCCTTCCTCTCCCCCCTCTGTCCCCCTCCTCCCCTTCACCTGTCCCCCTCCTCACCCCCCCTCTGTCCCCCTCCTCACCCCCCCTCTGTCCCCTCCTCACCCCCTCTGTCCCCCTCCTCACCTCCATCTCCCCCCTCCTCACCCCCCTCTGTCCCCCTTCTCCCCTTCACCTCTCCCCCTCCTCCTGTCCCCCCTCTGTCCCCCTTCTCACCCCCCTCTGTCCCCTCCTCACCTCCATCTCCCCCTCCTCACCCCCCTCTGTCCCCTCCTCACCTCCATCTCCCCCCTCCTCACCCCCCTCTGTCCCCTCCTCACCTCCATCTCCCCCTCCTCTCCCCCCTCTGTCCCCCTCCTCCCCTTCACCTCTCCCCCTCCTCACCCCCTCTGTCCCCTCCCCTCCTCACCTCCATCTCCCCCTCCTCCAGTCCACACTGCCCCCTGCTGGCCAAACACACTCACCCTCTCTGGGTCTGAAGGCTCCAGTTCCATCTGCTTTGATGTCAGACTCCGTCGGTTCCTTCCCCAGACTTGAACAGAACCAGAACCCTTCACTGGGTCACATCCCATCATTTTAATACAGTTTGGATTATTAGGAACATTTACCTGATTAAGAAGTGACGAACAGAGCAGGTATGTGGTCAGAAAGGATGTGATTAACTTAAGAAACAGACAAGTTTAACACATGTCCTGACTCCACCCCCTCTGTCCTGACTCCACCCCCTCATATCCATCACCCCTCCACCTGTCTGTCCTGACTCCGCCCACCTGAAGCCCAGACTGTTCTCAGGTGTTCCAGTCCCTCATACTTCCTGCCTGGTTTAACTTGTAGGTTTTGTTTGTCGTCAGGCAGCCTCCATCACCATGGTAACACTAATGAACAGATGAGGTCACAGAGTAAAAACATGTTTCAAACACATGATGCTCAGTCTGACCTGACCTCTGCACAGGAATGTGAATATTCCTCTGTGAGTAGACCCTGGATACATTTAGTAATTCATTACTCTAGTTAACGTCCTATGAATCAAAAATAAAACTGAAGAACGTAAGAATTTTTAAAAAAGGTAAGAACACGCTAACCCAACACAGAGTGTAAGACCTGAACCCCTGTAGACCTGAACCCATGTAGACCTGAACCCCTGTAGACCTGAACCCCTGTAGACCTGAACCCATATAGACCTGAACCCCTGTAGACCTGAACCCCTGTAGACCCGAACCCCTGTAGACCTGAACCCCTGTAGACCTGAACCCACATACACCTGATCCCATGTAGACCTGAACCCCTGTAGACCCGAACCCCTGTAGACCTGAACCCCTGTAGACCTGAACCCACATACACCTGATCCCATGTAGACCTGAACCCTTGTAGACCTGAACCCCTTTAGACCTGAACCTCTGTAGACCCGAACCCATGTAGGCCTGAACCCCTGTAGACCTGAACGCACGTACACCTGAACCCATGTAGACCTGAACCCCTGTACACCTGATCCCATGTAGACCTGAACCCCTTTAGAGCTATACCCCTGTACACCTGAACCCCTGTAGACCTGAACCCATGTAGACCTGAACCCATATAGACCTGAACCCCTGTAGACCTGAACCCCTGTAGACCCGAACCCCTGTAGACCTGAACCCCTGTAGACCTGAACCCACATACACCTGATCCCATGTAGACCTGAACCCTTGTAGACCTGAACCCCTTTAGACCTGAACCTCTGTAGACCTGAACCCATGTAGGCCTGAACCCCTGTAGACCTGAACGCACGTACACCTGAACCCATGTAGACCTGAACCCCTGTACACCTGATCCCATGTAGACCTGAACCCCTTTAGAGCTATACCCCTGTACACCTGAACCCCTGTAGACCTGAACCCATGTAGACCTGAACCCCTGTAGACCTGAACCCATGTAGACCTGAACCCCTGTAGACCTGAACCCATGTAGACCTGAACCCCTGTAGACCTGAACCCACATACACCTGAACCCCTGTAGACCTGAACCCATGTAGACCTGAACCCCTGTAGACCTGAACCCATATAGACCTGAACCCCTGTAGACCTGAACCCATATAGACCTGAACCCCTGTAGACCTGAACCCCTGTAGACCTGAACCCATGTAGACCTGAACCCATGTAGACCTGAACCCCTGTAGACCTGAACCCTTGACCACCTGTTCGATCCAACATGAACTGATCAGCTTTATTTCAGAGTTTCTACTTTAGGTTTCGGTTTAGGGTTTGGTTTAGGCTTAGGGTGTGGTTTAGGTTTTGAGTTAGGTTTAGGGTTAGGGTAGAGTTTGGGTTAGTTGGATTAAGGTTAGGTGTTTTGTTGGAATTAAATCAGTCTATGTCACAGAACATAATGTTAGGAAAATGTTGAATCTGCAGACAGCCCCCTGGTGGCAGAAACTGTGCACCACACATTTAGTTCAAACATGCAGGGGATTTTTAATTACTCTGTTATTTCTGTTTTATTTCAATTTTTGCTCACATTGAAAATCACACTTGTTTATTTGTGCAATTGTTTAACATTTGAGAATATCAGTGAATTTTACATTAGGAACAAAAGTTTGATCGCATCGTAAGAATATTTTCACATCGGGAAGGCTGTTTCATCAGTTCGTACGAAACATTTTTTTTACAAACTACAACATAGAAAATCAGGATTTTATAAATAAATAAATAAATAGACTTGACTTCTTTTTCAAAACAAAAGAAAAACAAAGAGCTTCTTTCAATAAACAGTACATTAAAGTAATATATTTAAGTGTTAACGTTGTTCTTTTATGTGAAAATGAATCGAATATTTAACGTGGTTATCGGACTGATACATGACTCCCACAGATGAGGGCGAGGCCTTTGGTGAAGCGGTGGGTGTCGTCCACCTGCGACAGGTGTGTGGGTCTATAAACAGGAAGCGTTAATGACGGAGGAGGAACGACAAACACTGATCCAACCGATGACTAACACCATCTGACCTGCACCCACGCCAGCCCACTCCCACAGCTGTTCTTAGAATCACATGGGTTCAGTGTGAGCTGCATGTGAGCCCTGAAAACACCCAGAGCCTTCCACTGGAATAAACCCACCACAGGCCCAGATTATGCAGGTGAATCAGCTGTTCAGTTAGAAATATTCAGAATGAACTGGACGATAAAAACTGTCCAAGCGTTGTAATGTCAGCTTCTGAAATGGACATGTTCTCTGTTTTCTGTCCTCTAACCTCAACTTTAAACTGAACATCTGTGAACCAAACACATTGTTCTCTTGTCTTACTCAATTTTCTCCATTTGCTGAGATTTTATAAATAAAAGTGCAAATCCTGTAGTCACTGTTGCTACACCAGTATTCAAAGCATATCCATGCAGACCTAACCCTAACCCCCTAACCCTAACCCCCTAACTCCCTTAACCCTAACCCCCTTAACCCTAACCCCCTAACCCTAACCCCCTAACCCTAACCCCCTAACCCCCTTAACCCTAACCCCCTAACCCCCTTAACCCTAACCCCCTAACCCCCTTAACCCTAACCCTTAACCCTAACCCCCTAACCCTAACCCCTTAATCCTAACCCCCAACCCTAACCCCCTAACCCCTTAACCCCCTAACCCTAACCCCTTAATCCTAACCCCCAACCCTAACCCCCTGACCCCCTAACCCTAACCCTAACTCTATGAACAGTCTGGCTTCAGTATGGGAGGAAAAGGTTTTACAGTTAAATTAAAATGTCTTTGGCTTCCATCACCTCCTCATCAGTGCCACCTCCACCTCCCTCACCTCCACCTCTGACTCAGAACCCATCACACTGGAGGCAACACAAGGTTCTGATTCGCCTCCACAGACTCTGTTTGTATGTAAATGCTGCCATCAGATGGTCGGCGGTGGTACTACAACCCTCACTGCCCTATATCTATGATCAGGGTTAGAACCTAACCTACACTAACCTTACCTAAACTAACCTAAACTAAACTAACCTAACCTAACCAACACTAACCTAAACTAACCTTACCTAAACTAACCTAAACTAACCTTACCTAAACTAACCTAACCTAACCAACACTAACCTAAACTAACCTTACCTAAACTAACCTAAACTAACCTTACCTAAACTAACCTAACCAACACTAACCTAACCTAAACTAAACTAACCTAACCTAACCTTACCTAAACTAACCTAAACTAACCTAACCTAACCAACACTAACCTAAACTAACCTTACCTAAACTAACTTAAACTAACCTAACCTAACCTAAACTAACCTAAACTAACCTTACCTAAACTAACTTAAACTAAACTAACCTAACCGGCACTAACCTAAACTAACCTTACCTAACCCAACCAACACTAACCTAACCTAAACTAAACTAACCTTACCTAACCCAACCAACACTAACCTAAACTAAACTAGCCTTACCTAAACTAAACTAACCTAACCTAACCTAACCTAACCTAACCAACACTAACCTAAACTAACCTTACCTAAACTGACCTAACCAACACTAACCTAAACTAACCTAAACTAATCTTACCTAAACTAACTTAAACTAAACTAACCTAACCAGCACTAACCTAAACTAACCTTACCTAACCCAACCAACACTAACCTAACCTAACCTAAACTAAACTAACCTTACCTAACCCAACCAACACTAACCTAACATAAAACTAAACTAACCTTACCTAACCCAACCAACACTAACCTAACCTAAACTAACCTTACCTAACCTAACCTAACCAACACTAACCTAACCTAAATTAAACTAACTTTACCTAAACTAATCTATCCGACACTAACCTAAACTAAACTAACCTTACCTAACCTAACCAACACTAACCTAACCTAAAATAACCTGAACTAAACTCACCTAACCTAAACAAACCTAACCTTACCTAAACTAACCTAACTTAACCTAACCTAACCTACACTAAGTGTACCTAACCTAACCAACACTAACCTAAAGTAAACTAAACTAAACTAAACTAAACTAAACTAAACTAAGTGTACCTAACCTAACCTAGACTAACCTAGACTAACCCATCAGACTCACCTTCATCTCCTGGGTTCAAGTCAAATAATTAAAGAGAACCTTTATGATCCTGCAGCATCATGAGGTCCGTTAAAGATCAGAACCAGGATCAGAACCTGAAGAATCAATGCTTAGATGATGAGTCAGGGACCTTTCTGAACCACAAAGACCATTTCACCTTAACCCTGTCTGTCCTCCTGTCTGTCCTTCATTCTTTTATCCTGTCTGTCCTTTCTCTGTCCTTCTGTCTTCTTTTTCTTCTACTGTGTCTTTTTTGTGTCTTTGTTTTTGTGTGTCTCTTAGAGAGGAGGACGATGACGACATCGCCCATCAGTTCTGTTGCCCCGCCTCCGAGTGCAGTAGCCCCTCCTCTAGGTAACCAGGAGCGACCACAAGCCACTCCCCCTCTACCTAAGAGTCAGTCCTTTTCAAACCGGGCTCATCCGGACCTTCTGACCCTCGTGTCCTCCATCATGGCCGTCTGTCTGCCAACTTAAATGTCAATAAAAACTGTTGACGCTGAAGAAACACCAAGAACATTCAATCAAAGGAGGAACCAAACCCACAAACAGAACCTGTCAGGTTCAGAACCCACAAACAGAACCTGTCGGGTTCAGAACCCACAAACAGAACCTGTCGGGTTCAGAACCCAATGGCTTTGCATTTTCCGTTCTTTGTTTCCAGATGAACCTGAACGTCAGCAGGATTCTGTGCATAACGCCAACGGTATTTGACGTTCATGTGAACTCCCTCGTCTAGTCCTGGTTCAGGTCTAGACTGAGGATTTAACAGCCTGCCCCGCCCCTCCTCACCCCGCCCTGCCCCGCCACGCCCCTCCTCGCCCCACCCCTATCCTCCTTGCTTCGCTCCATCCTAGCATGAAGCCATGAACCTCCTGTTTCCTGACCCAGAGCCCGAGGCAGCTAGCAAAGGATCCAGACTGCACTACGGCTTTCTCCCATGATGCAACACTCAGCTCCAGGGCTCCGCACACAGCATGACCATCAGCACATCAGCAGGGGGTGTGGCAGCGCTGGAGGCAGCCTCGCCAAACCCTGTGGTTTATGGGAGTCATCCTGCTGGTCTTTGTACGACCATTACTCCTCCGTAACGGGTTCTCCTTAGATCTGGTTCAAGTACTCGACCCACACTGGAAACCTGATCCAAACCAGAACCCTGATCCACATGTGGATCTGATCTGCAGCCACTTGGATTTACAGACAAATATAAATGTAACCTTTGGTTTTAGTTTATGATGTGATCAAATGGGTGGATATCAGCTGATCCGCTGTTGAAGAATCCAGGTGGAGGTTCCGCTGGTTGGACAGTAACTGTTCCTTCAGGTGGAGGTTCCGCTGGTTCCTCAAAAGCAGACTTTGGTCTTTTTCCATTAACGTTAACGTTGTAACTTGTCGTCTGTCAAATGTCAAACCCGAACCCTAATCTGAACACCTCCACCTGCACCATCTACACCCTTCGCTAATGCTAACTAGCTAAATCAGTAGATAGCAAACTAAGCACTTTAATAAGTTAGATTGTTTTAAAATCCTGAACAATTAATCTTTTAAGAACATGTGTCATCAGGTTATTTACTGATAGAAAATGGAGTTAATTGTATTTGATGACTATCCTTCATCAGCAGTGAAACCAAAGAAAAAAGACATTTAATTATGGACAAGGATTTAAGGGTTCTGGTACTGATCAGGTTTATATGGACCAGGGTTCTGGTACGGATCAGGTCTCTATGGATCAAGTTTTGTTCGGGTCTACTCTAACATCCTAGTTCAGGTTGCAGTTCTGCTTCTGCTTCTGATTCAGGTTGTGGTTCTGGATCTGGTTCAGGTTGCAGTTCTGGATCTGGTTCAGGTTCTGACTCTAGTTGAACAAATGTTCTCATGGATAGAGTCCTTCAGCCCAGGTGCCAACAGCTGGTGGGTGTGGGCATGTCCCCAGTAGTTCCACATCTGTCTGGTGGGTGTGGGCATGTCCCTAGTAGTTCCACATCTGTCTGGTGGGTGTGGGCGTGTCCCCAGTAGTTCCACATCTGTCTGGTGGATGTGGGCGTGTCCCCAGTAGTTCCACATCTGTCTGGTGGATGTGGGCGTGTCCCCAGTAGTTCCACATCTGTCTGGTGGACGTGGGCATGTCCCCAGTAGTTCCACATCTGTCTGGTGGATGTGGGCGTGTCCCCAGTAGTTCCACATCTGTCTGGTGGATGTGGGCGTGTCCCCAGTAGTTCCACATCTGTCTGGTGGATGTGGGCGTGTCCCCAGTAGTTCCACATCTGTCTGGTGGACGTGGGCATGTCCCCAGTTCCACACAATCCATCATTTCATTTACACAGACGATGGGACAGAAGACAGGAGGAATATTCCAGAACAGTGGAAAAGGATCTACCGGGTACCCCCCCCCCCCCCCTTCACCAGTTACCATGGAAACACAGGTCACAGCAGCACCTGTGGAGGCGGAGCTTTAGGTCTCATTTAGGACTCATTTTACAGCAGGATTAAAGTGGACTGGTCTAGACCTGATCTCTGATCTGAACTACAGGTTTAAGGAGAACCCTGGTCACATGGGACGCACATACGTTGTTGATGTTCATCCTCTGATCAGCTGTCAGGCAATAATTCAGTTTATCAATAATTCAGACAAACTGATTTATCAACCAGTGTACGTTCAATCATTTCTGATCCGGTCCGACATCAGTGATTCAGGCTGCAGGAGTCTGTGGAAAGAAGTGATGATGATGGTGATGATGGTGATGATGAAGGCCTTCAGGTGACTCATTCACAGGGTTTTTCTTCTGCTGATGAAGGAAATGTCAAACAGCCGAACTTTTTCTGTCTTTTCTCATCTTCTGTTTTCTTTACATCTGTTTTTTTCTTGTCGAACTGCAGCTTTGACTCCTGCTGCTCTTCCTCCTCCTCTTCCTCTTCCTCCTCCTCTTCCTCCTCCTCCTCCTCCTCTTCCTCCTCAGAACAAATTAAAGGACAAATTAAATAAATAAACGTATCCCTCTGAAGCAGAATCTGATTCTCTATTTGCCAAGTTCAGATGAAGGAGGGTCAATCGATGCCAAGTCAAACTGTATTTATTTATAGACGTATTTACTGAATACTGATTAGTCTTCAACTTCTCTGGAAAGCACCAGAACCCTAAACCTTTGATCCACCCTAACCCTAACCCATGGTAAACCTGGTACTTGTGTCTGATGTTGAACTAAAGTCAGATACTGTTTAGTACAAATGTTGACTCACAAACAAAACTGTATTTACAGCCAACAATGACCTCTGACTTACTGTTTGGTTGCCACGGCAACAGCCATTGTATCTATAGTGACGGGACTGACTCAAGACCAGGACCCCATAAACCCCAGAATCTTGGGTCCTGGAACCCTCTGACCATAAGCATCATTGTATATCTACAGATCTATAGGTCCGTAGATCTATACATCTATGGATCCACAGGTCTACAGATCCCTGGTTCCGTTGGTCCTGGTGTTGACACGTTCTTGTCATAGATCAGTTTGATGTCGGCTCCACACGGACAGAGATTCTTTTATCAAAATGTCAAATTGTCAAGAGACAGGTTTCATTTTAAAGCTGGAAGTTTGAACAGTAATTATGAGAACCAAGCCAAGACCCTCTGAGACCAGGACCGGTCCAGTCCTGTCCACTGCCCCTCCCCCTGTCCACTGCCCTGCCCCTCTCTCTTTCTTCTTCTGTCGTTTTATTTCCCGCCGCTGTGTGTCTCATGATGTAAATAACCACAGCGTCTCTTCTTCAGTCTGAAACTTTATTCTTCTGTAAATGATTTAAAAAAGACCCACATGGATGATACTCAATATATTATATGAAGTAAAATTAATCTACTCTCCTCTGAAACGCTGAGAATGTACTGACTGTACTGATGATGATGGTGGTGAATGATACAGATTATGATTAAAAACTCCTATGATTCTGAAATCCAACCTGTTTGTCTCTTTATTTACATTCGTCTGGACCCGTTTATTAAATATTCACAGACAAGAACTGATCAATCCATAACGTTCAGGCTAAAATCCTAATGTGTGTGAAAAAGACACGGAAGAAAAGCAGAAGAATGTGAACGAAATGAAGACGCACAAAAGAATTCTGAAAAACCACACAAAATGTTTATGCATCATTTTCAACATGTGAAGACGTATTCAGCTTTAGTCTGTTGGACACATGACCTGAGGACACGTGACTGAGGACACGTGACTGAGGACACATGACCTGAGGACATGTGACTGAGGACACGTGACCTGAGGACACATGACCGGAGGACATGTGACTGAGGACACATGACCTGAGGACATGTGACTGAGGACACGTGACCTGAGGACACATGACCTGAGGACATGTGACTGAGGACACGTGACCTGAGGACATGTGACTGAGGACACGTGACCTGAGGACACATGACCTGAGGACATGTGACTGAGGACACGTGACCTGAGGACATGTGACTGAGGACACATGACCTGAGGACACGTGACCTGAGGACACATGACCTGAGGACACATGACCTGAGGACATGTGACTGAGGACACATGACCTGAGGACATGTGACTGAGGACACATGACTGAGGACACATGACCTGAGGACATGTGACTGAGGACATGTGACATGTGACTGAGGACATGACCTGAGGACATGTGACTGAGGACATGTGACTGAGGACACATGACCTGAGGACATGTGACTGAGGACACATGTCCAGAGGACATGTGACCAGAGGACACATGACCTGAGGACACATGTCCAGAGGACACGTGACCGAGGACATGTGACCTGAAGACATGTGACCAGAGGACACATGACCTGGGGACACATCACCGAGGACACGTGACCTGAGGACCAGAGGACACATGACCTGAGGACATGTGACTGAGGACACATGACCTGAGGACACGTGACTGAGGACATGTGACATGTGACTGAGGACACATGACCTGAGGACATGTGACTGAGGACACATGACCTGAGGACACATGACCTGAGGACATGTGACTGAGGACATGTGACTGAGGACACATGACCTGAGGACATGTGACTGAGGACATGTGACTGAGGACACATGACCTGAGGACATGTGACTGAGGACATGTGACTGAGGACACATGACCTGAGGACACATGACCTGAGGACATGTGACTGAGGACACATGTCCAGAGGACATGTGACCAGAGGACACATGACCTGAGGACACATGTCCAGAGGACACGTGACCGAGGACATGTGACCTGAAGACATGTGACCAGAGGACACATGACCTGGGGACACATCACCGAGGACACGTGACCTGAGGACCAGAGGACACATGACCTGAGGACATGTGACTGAGGACACATGACCTGAGGACACGTGACTGAGGACACATGACCAGAGGACACATGACCTGAGGACACGTGACTGAGGACATGTGACCTGAAGACATGTGACCAGAGGACAGATGACCTGGGGACACATGACTGAGGACACATGACCTGGGGACACGTGACTTGAGCACACGTCACCTGGGGACACGTGACCTGAGGACACATGACCTGAGGACACATGACCTGGGGACACGTGACAGAGGACATGTGACTGAGGACACATGACCTGGGAACACGTGACCTGAGGACACGTGACCTGGGGACACGTGACAGAGGACATGTGACTGAGGACACATGACCTGGGAACACGTGACCTGAGGACACGTGACCTGGGGACACGTGACAGAGGACATGTGACTGAGGACACATGACCTGGGGACACGTGACTTCTTTCAGACCCTCAGGACTGTTCCATGTTCTGTGGAGGGGTGGAAGTCGTTCCACATGATTGGATGAACATCTTAGTCATGTTCCTCCTAGCTCCTAGTTTTCCTTGGTTCTCGCTAACTGAAGCTGACAGATGATGAAGACTCTGGTGGAACCGTTTCCTCTTCTTAGCTCACCAACACATCTGGTTCTTCTGTTGTTCTTTGTCCATAAAATTTTTCCATTTGATAATTCCAACCAGACGGTATCATACCTAGAACCCAATGACCTGATAAAAGCAGTTTTTCAGCAGAACTCTACCCATCCAAACAGTGTCGTACCTAGAACCCAGTGAACTGGTAAAAGCAATTTATAGTTTGTGTTCTACACTGTTTTTATCTAGAACCCTCCAGAAGGACATGAGTGTAGAGAGACCTCCAGCTGTTCAGGAAGAACCCTATGAGAACCCATGTTTATAAGAGAGAGAGTCAGAGTGGGGGAGTGAAGAGAGGGAGGAAAGGCAGAGGGGGAGGAGGAGGAGAAGAGCTGCAGGAGGAGGAGGTGGAGGAGGAGGAGCTAGAGGAGGAGGAGCTGGAGGAGGAGCAATGTTGGGGCAAGAAAGGTAGAACAAAGCAGAGGCAGAGGTGAGTGGGGAGAGGGAGGGGAGGCAGAAAAAAGAGAAGAGAAGGAGAAGCAGAAGGAGGAGATGGGGCGAGCGAGTGTCAGAGGGAGAGAGAGAGAGGCATGTGAGGGTGTGACTGAATGGAGTTGAATGGATGAATGGACGGCGTCTCCTTTGTCTTCCTGACGGTAAGAGGATGAGCTGCTTCATGCTAACCTAACCTATGCTAACCTATGCTAACCTGCTGTGTGTGCAGGTGCTCTGTATGGCTCTGCATTTTAATGATGTGACGTATGTTACTGCACTGGACAGCGTGTGTGTGTGTGTGTGTGTGTGTGTGTGTGTCCAGTTGTGGACACATTTCTATGTTTTTTGATCATTTTAAATTGATCCTTTGCAGAAATGTACTGATGAGTTCATATGAAGTATTAACTCCAGTCAGTTCACTGTTTCCTCCCAGTTTAAAGGCTGATGTTTGATACTAAGTGAATTAAACAAACCAAATAGTTTTTGTGGTTGTAATTTATTTATAAACAATCAAACATGATAATATGAAAGAATAATCATGTTTATTGAAATATCACGTTGTGAAATATGTGATTATTGTTGTTTGACTCAAACCCATTTAGAGGACATGTCTGTCCCTCTGGTTCAGACTAGGTTTAGGTTAGGGTTAAGGTTAGGGTTAGGGACACCCTAACCCCACCTTAAAAACACGACTGTTAGGAGCTGAAGTTATGAGTGGCTGGAGGTGTAGACTGGGAGGGAGATGGGGTGGGATTTGGGGGTGGCGAGACAGCGTTTGCTGATTCAATAATAGAACCTGAATTGATCAAATGTTTCTTAAACTGCTCAACCATGCAGCCTCTGTGTGACACTAACATGTTAGAGTTAAGTGACAGGTTGATTGTAAGAGTCTTTTTTTCCAACACTGTGATGGACTTTTTCTTAGTGTTTTTTTGTGACCATCCCAGGCTGGCCCTGGTGGACAGTTACAGCTTCACGGATCACAGATGTCTGCTTTCAAAGGAAACACTGACCAACAGGAGTTTCATTTAGCCCAGATCACTGACTTTCAGTTTGTCTGTTCACATCCAATCACTAGCCCATCACTATCACTAGAGCTATCACAGAAACTTTATCAGTCACATTGAATGATTTGATTGCATAGTGTCTTAACCAGTGTTGGTTTTATTGATCAATATGTATTGATCAGTATTTGCTGTCTGTGAGGTCACAGCTGTGTGGTGATGGGAGGTGGTCCAAACTGAGCCGGTCCCTGCAGAGCTGCAGTGAAGTGAAGCGTTACGACACACAAGTGCACTAACAATCAATTATTTACCAAATGCGCTGGTGGGACGTTTGGTAGCTGCTGTAGCGAACGAGACAGGGGAAGGGTTTGAAACAGAGGAAGACCTGCTGCACGTCATACATGACCTTCAAACATGCCAACAAACCGGCTTCAAACATGTCAACAAACCGGCTTCAAACATGCCAACAAACCGGCTTCAAACATGTCAACAAACCGGCTTCAAACATGCCAACAAACCGGCTTCAAACATGCCAACAAACCGGCTTCAAACATGTCAACAAACCGGCTTCAAACATGCCAACAAACCGGCTTCAAACATGCCAACAAACCGGCTTCAAACATGCCAACAAACCGGCTTCAAACATGCCAACAAACCAGCTTCAAATATGTCAACAAACCGGCTTCAAATATGTCAACAAACCGGCTTCAAACATGTCAACAAACCGGCTTCAAACATGTCAACAAACCGGCTTCAAACATGCCAACAAACCGGCTTCAAACATGTCAACAAACCGGCTTCAAACATGCCAACAAACCGGTTTCAAACATACCAACAAACCGGCTTCAAACATGTCAACAAACCGGCTTCAAACATGTCAACAAACCGGCTTCAAACATGTCAACAAACCGGCTTCAAACATGTCAACAAACCGGTTTCAAACATACCAACAAACCGGCTTCAAACATGTCAACAAACCGGCTTCAAACATGTCAACAAACCGGCTTCAAACATGCCAACAAACCGGCTTCAAACATGTCAACAAACCGGCTTCAAACATGTCAACAAACCGGCTTCAAACATGCCAACAAACCGGCTTCAAACATGTCAACAAACCGGTTTCAAACATACCAACAAACCGGCTTCAAACATGTCAACAAACCGGCTTCAAATATGTCAACAAACCGGCTTCAAACATGTCAACAAACCGGCTTCAAACATGTCAACAAACCGGTTTCAAACATACCAACAAACCGGCTTCAAACATGTCAACAAACCGGCTTCAAACATGCCAACAAACCGGTTTCAAACATACCAACAAACCGGCTTCAAACATGTCAACAAACCGGCTTCAAACATGTCAACAAACCGGCTTCAAACATGCCAACAAACCGGCTTCAAACATGTCAACAAACCGGTTTCAAACATACCAACAAACCGGCTTCAAACATGTCAACAAACCGGCTTCAAACATGTCAACAAACCGGCTTCAAACATGTCAACAAACCGGCTTCAAACACAACAACTAACACGACAACACACACACAACGAACAACATACGGAACCAAAACACACACACCAAAATATACAACACACACGACACACACTGAGACACAACGACACACACTAAGACACACAACGACACACACTGAGACACATACGACACACACTGAGACACAACAACACACACTAAGACACACAACGACACACACTGAGACACAACAACACAACAACACACACTAAGTCACAACAACACACACTAAGTCACAACGACACACACTAAGTCACGACACACACTAAGACACAACGACACACACTGAGACACAACAACACAAACTAAGACACAACAACACAACGACACACACTGAGACACAACAACACAACAACACACACTAAGTCACAACGACACACACTAAGTCACAACGACACACACTAAGACGCGCACACACACACTAAGTCACAACGACACACACTAAGTCATAACGACACACTGAGACACAACGACACACACTAAGACACAACAACACACACTGAGACACAACAACACAACAACACACACTAAGTCACAACAACACACACTAAGTCACAATGACACACACTGAGACACAACGACACACACTGAGACACAACAACACACACTAAGACACAACAACACAACGACACACACTGAGACACAACAACACACACTAAGTCACAACGACACACACTAAGTCACAACGACACACACTGAGACACAACGACACACACTAAGTCACAACGACACACACTGAGACACAACGACACACACTAAGACGCTGCACCCACACACTAAGTCACAACGACACACACTGAGACACACAACGACACACACTGAGACACAACGACACACACTGAGACACAACAACACACACTGAGACACACAACGACACACACTGAGACACAACGACACACACTAAGACACAACGACACACACTGAGACACAACGACACACACTGAGACACAACAACACAACGACACACACTGAGACACAACAACACACACTAAGACACAATGACACACACTGAGACACACAACGACACACACTGAGACACAACGACACACACTGAGACACAACACACACTGAGACACAACAACACAACGACACACACTGAGACACAACAACACACACTGAGACACACAACACAACGACACACACTGAGACACAACACACAACGACACACACTGAGACACAACAACACAACGACACACACTGAGACACAACGACACACACTGAGACACAACGACACACACTGAGACACAACAACACAACGACATACACTAAGTCACAACGACACACACTGAGACACAACGAAACACACTGAGACACAACGAAACACACTGAGACACAACAACACAATGACACACACTGAGACACAACAACACAACGACACACACTGAGACACAACAACACACACTAAGACACAACGACACACACTGAGACACAACAACACAACAACACACACTAAGTCACAACGACACACACTGAGACACAACGACACACACTAAGACACAACGACACACAGAGACACAGCGACACACACTGAGACACAACGACACACACTGAGACACAACAACACACACTGAGACACACAACGACACACACTGAGACACAGCGACACACACTGAGACACAACAACACACACT
>NC_043963.1:734806-872423 GCF_902148855.1 Sphaeramia orbicularis
CGGTGGAGGATGGAGGGAACGGTGGAGGAGGCTCCTCTCACTGGTTTGTCACTGAACACAGAATTTCCCCACCCCCGTTGCCACGGGAACAGAAGGGAAGCTCTTTTATGTTTCACACACAGTTGCCCACGGTAACTGTCCTGAAACTGAGGGGTGGATGAAGAGGAGGAGAGAGGAAGAACAGAGGGATGATCCAGGATCAATGATCAGCTGATGCTCTACACACTGGGACTGGGTTACTGCAGAAGAGACCTGACCCAGACCCTGACCCAGACCCTGACCCAGACCCAGACCCTGACCCCGACCCAGACCCTGACCCAGACCCTGACCCAGACCCTACCAGACCCTGACCCAGACCCGACCCAGACCCTGACCCAGACCCAGACCCAGACCCAGACCCTGACCCAGACCCTGACCCAGACCCAGACCCAGACCCTGACCCAGACCCTGACCCAGACCCAGACCCAGACCCTGACCCAGACCCTGGGAGCTTCTACTGGACAGACAAACCTGGCTTAAAAATCAGCTGAAACAATACCAGTAACATGTGTTTCCATGACAACTTAAAATGAGTTTTTTGTGCAGAAATGAGGATGGCAATAAGACAGAGCCAGACTTCAGCTGTATTCAATATCAGAGTTATGATTCAGGTTTATTCAACTGGGGGGGGGGCTTAATATCAAATACCACATTAGTCCTGATTTTCCAATGCAACAAGATGTTCTAAGCACTCCTGTGGAATTTTTTTGAAATTTTCATCCAAACCCCCCCCCACCCTGAAAATGACCTTTCTCCCTCTGTAAATCTGCTCTTTCAGCTCCTCCACTCTTTTGTCCAGTTCAGTGTCTAAATCTGTTCATGATGGGACAGTTCATGGTCCTGTCAGTGCCAGACTGTATGGACACAGTACTGTGGACTAGGAACAGTCTGATGTCAAAGGTCATGGTGGAGGTCAAAGGTCATGGTGGAGGTTAAAGGTCACCAAAATGACTAGTTTTTTCAAAAATTCATACCATTCTGACATTTGATCAAATCTGTCCTCAGTTCTGTTCCCTCTGGTTTCCTGGTGCCCCCCCCCCCCCCGGCCCTTTACAGACACAGTACAGACTACAGACTCAAACATGGACAGAACATTAGTGTGGAGGAAACACTAACACTTCATTCATTCATTTTCTGAACCCGCTTTATTCTCACTAGGGTCACGGGGGCGGAGCCTATCCCAGCTACTTATGGGCGAAGGTGGGGTTCACCCTGGACATGTGACCAGTTCATCACAGACTGAACATATACAGACAAACACACTGTCACATTCACACCTATGGGGGATTTAGATGAACCCATGAACCTATCAGAGCATGTGTTTGGATGGTGGGAGGAGCCAGAGGACCAGAGAGAACCCACACAAACACAGGAGAACATGGAAACTGCACACAGAAAGGCCCCACCCCCATGGCCTACAGGCCCCACCCCCATGTCCTGGTGTTGAACTGAACCCAGGTCCTTGTGTGTGTGGCTCCAGGTCTACCCTCTGCCCCCACAGGACAGGTTCATGTAACTGTCAGTGCTGTCAAACTGCGTCTGTTCTGTTTTCATGTCTGTGCAGAATACACAGGAAACAGTTGTGTTGAATGGGTCTGACTGAATGTCAGTTGTTTGTGGTCAGTAGATGTGTTCTGAGGACAGAACCTGAGCCCAACATTTGGAAGAACCCACATGAACAGCTGAGTTCCATCAAATATGCATTTGGACCATTTGGGTGACCTTTGACCTCTAACTGGACCTTGACTCTCCACCTTTTGTAGTGCACAGCACTCTGCAGACATGAGCTGTCTGACAGAACCACACTGAAGGCCCAGCAGGAGCAGACTGACACACTGGACTGTATCAAAAGTGCAGAAGGTTTAAAGTTGACACGAACCCCATGTTTTCAGGATTGAAAAAGTCATTTTCAGGTGATTGATTGCTTGATTAGAATTTTTTTTCACACTTTTGTATTCCCAAGACATGGGAGCATTAGAAAATCTGGACTAAAGTTGAATCTGAACATTTTCCTGAAATAAGCCCCCCCCCCCCCAATTCAATATCAGAGTTATGATTCAAGTGGAGGAGGAGGAGGACGGAGGTGGGGGGGGGGGGCGGTGTTAGAATCGGAACGGAGAGAGAGAGAGAGAGAGAGAGAGAGAGAGAGAGAGAAGGGGGGGGGGGCTTACAGTCACAACAGAGAGAGAGAGAGAGAGAGCGGCTGAGGCAGCTCTGGCTGGTGTCTCCATATCTCCATCCTCTCCCTCTCTCACCTGTCTCCCTCTCTCACCTGTCTCCTTCGGTTCCGTCTCGCGCTCTGTCTCCGGTTGTCGTTACTGGCGGCAGCAGCGTCGTCCATCTGCGGCGGTAACAATGTGGTGCATCAACTGCGCGTCGGATAAAACGCCCGCGATCCTGCACAACAAGCTGCTGTACTGGTAAGACAAGAGCCGACCCACCGGAGCACGCAGCTGCGGCCACTACATGCGGGATATCCGCATATGCGGGATTTCCGCATGCGGTGCCGCACTGCCGCGTCTCGTGCTCCTCAGCGTTTTCTGGAACAGCTGATGTTTGTACAGATGACATGAGGGCGAACAGTCGGTGTCACCGAAAAGACCGGGTCCGGTCCGTCTGTTTTACTGGCTGTTGTCGGCCTGTTACTGGTTTTATCAGCTGTTGTCGGTCTGTTACTGGTTTTATCAGCTGTTGTCGGTCTGTTACTGGTTTTACTGGCTGTTGTCGGTCTGTTACTGGTTTCATCAGCTGTTGTCGGTCTGTTACTGGTTTTACTGGCTGTTGTCGGTCTGTTACTGGTTTTATCAGCTGTTGTCGGTCTGTTACTGGTTTTACTGGCTGTTGTCGGTCTGTTACTGGTTTTATCAGCTGTTGTCGGTCTGTTACTGGTTTTATCAGCTGTTGTCGGTCTGTTACTGGTTTTATCAGCTGTTGTCGGTCTGTTACTGGTTTTCCTGGCTGTTTTCGGTCTGTTACTGGTTTTATCAGCTGTTGTCGGTCTGTTACTGGTTTTATCAGCTGTTGTCGGTCTGTTACTGGTTTTATCAGCTGTTGTCGGTCTGTTACTGGTTTTACTGGCTGTTGTCGGTCTGTTACTGGTTTTATCAGCTGTTGTCGGTCTGTTACTGGTTTTATCAGCTGTTGTCGGTCTGTTACTGGTTTTATCAGCTGTTGTCGGTCTGTTACTGGTTTTCCTGGCTGTTTTCGGTCTGTTACTGGTTTTATCAGCTGTTGTCGGTCTGTTACTGGTTTCATCAGCTGTTGTCGGTCTGTTACTGGTTTTATCAGCTGTTGTCGGTCTGTTACTGGTTTTATCAGCTGTTTTCGGTCTGTTAGTGGTTTTCCTGGCTGTTGTCGGTCTGTTACTGGTTTTCCTGGCTGTTTTCGGTCTGTTACTGGTTTTCCTGGCTGTTTTCGGTCTGTTACTGGTTTTCCTGGCTGTTTTCGGTCTGTTACTGGTTTTACTGGCTGTTGTCGGTCTGTTACTGGTTTTCCTGGCTGTTGTCGGTCTGTTACTGGTTGTCCTGGCTGTTGTCGGTCTGTTACTGGTTGTCCTGGCTGTTGTCGGTCTGTTACTGGTTTTATCAGCTGTTGTCGGTCTGTTACTGGTTTTATCAGCTGTTGTCGGTCTGTTACTGGTTTTCCTGGCTGTTTTCGGTCTGTTTTCGGTGTTTACTGGTTTGTCCTGGCTGTTGTCGGTCTGTTACTGGTTTCCTGGCTGATTTTCGGGTCTGTTACTGGTTTTCCTGGCTGTCTTGTCGGTTCTGTTTACTGGTTTTCCTGGCTGTTTTCGGTCTTGTTACTGGTTTCCTGGCTGTTGTCGGTCTGTTACTGGTTTTCATCAGAGCTGTTGTCGGTCTGTTACTGGTTTTTATCAGCTGTTGTCGTCTGTTACTGGTTTTATCAAGCTTGTTGTCGGTCGGTTACTGCGTTTTACTGGCTGTTGTCGGTCTGTTTTACTGGTTCATCAGCTGTTGCTCGGTCTGTTACTGGTTTTATCAGCTGTTGTCGGTCTGTACTGGTTTTACTGGCTGTTTGTCGGTTCTGTTACTGGTTTCATCAGCTGTTGTCGGTCTGTTACTGGTTTTATCAGCTGTTGTCGGTCTGTTACTGGTTTTACTGGCTGTTGTCGGTCTGTTACTGGTTTCATCAGCTGTTGTCGGTCTGTTACTGGTTTTCCTGGCTGTTTTCGGTCTGTTACTGGTTTTCCTGGCTGTTGTCGGTCTGTTACTGGTTTTCCTGGCTGTTGTCGGTCTGTTACTGGACCCCCATCAGGTCCTGGATCTAAACCCTTCATATGGACCTTAGTCTAGTGTGGCTGGTGTGGATGTGCAGCAGATCCTGGACCAGGGTCAGGGTTATTCTCAGGGCTGTAACAGTGCATTTGTTTGTACTGAACTGTTTGGGTTCAAGGCCTTCGATACAATACGGAGGTGTACCCAACAAACACATGTAGTCTATGTGAAGAACACAAACACAAGCGAAACCCATGTGCAGGGGTTCCCCTGTATACATTCATCACTGCTGAATTCTTAGCACCGCTGCAAAAACCAAACCTAACCAAACTAAACTAAACTAAACCTGATAACAGTACACCAGAGGCCCAGAGGGAGGTCAGATGGTCGAAGCATGTTCAGGTTCGCTGTCAGGTTTCACAGGTTCCTGAGCCTCATCAGTGGGTTAGGGTTATCTGAGCCTCAGGGTTAGGGTTAGGGTTAGGGTTCATCCTCTGAACTGTTAAACACAACAAACAGACACTGTTGAATCTGAAAACGTGGATTTCACACAATATTGAAAGGAAACAACTGCAGCTCTTCAGTTTTACTGATGTTTATCATATAAACAGGGTTAACACTTACGTGAACAAAACACATCTGGAGAGGATGTAAAACATGGTCTGGATCCTTTAGACCACAGGTGTCAAACATGCGGCCCGGGGGCCAAAACCGGCCCGCCAAAGGGTCCAATCCGGCCCGGGGGATGAATTTGTGAAAAATTGCAAAAATTATTAACAACATATTAACAATCAATGGTAGGGTTGTGCAATTAATCGAAATTCGATTACGATTTCGATTATTACACGCAACGATTACAAAAATTATGTAATCGAGAAAAAACGATTATTAATTTTGAGTTGTTTAATTCACGCGCACGCAAGCTCCCATGAGCTGCTCTGCCCCGCCCCCCCTCTAAGCTACTGCTGCCAGCTAGCCGGCAGGTCCACCCCAAGAGGACAGTTGTACCTAGCGACCTGGAAAAACGGCAGGAGAATCACAGCAGAAGTGCTTGGTAAACAAAAAAGGCAAGTCAAATTCAATTGTATGGATTCACTTTGGGTTTGATGAAGAAGACGAAGAGCAAAAACACAGCACGTGCACAAAGTGTTTCGTAGTTGTGTCCGCACTGACCGGTAACACAACAAACCTTTTTAACCATTTAAAGTTTAACCACCGCCACCTTTATCATAATCTTATGAAAAACTAAAACACATAAAAACAACTCCGTTTACAACTTCGCCCGCAATGCAATCTTCAGTCTCCGAATCTCTTTACGCTGCAACTCCCGTATTAACCTAACCCTAACCTGTATAACCCTAGCGTGCGTATTCGAGATGGCTGATGTATACAGAAGGCCTGAACTGAAACCTCACGGCACGCCACTGAATTTACTGTTTCATACTACATTGAACATACTGGAATTTATAATTTGCACTTTACGTGAGTTTTTTTTTTTTTTTTTATTATTGCTCCAGTTCTATGGCAGGTCTATAGCAGTTTAATTACAGTGCACTATTTATTTACAAAAGGAAACATACTTGAATTTACAGTACACTTATTGCATTCAAAGATTTTTTTGTTTCGTACAAAAGTGAACATACTTTGTTTTAGTGGTTAAAAGCTTTATTTATGTTTAAAGAGTATATTTTACATTGTTTTGCTAGAAAAAAATAAACAACTTTAAGGTTAACAAATAATCGTTTTTAATAATCGTGATTTCAATTATTGCTAAAATAATCATGATTATTTTTTTTTTCCTATAATCGAGCAGCCCTAATCAATGGTGTCAAAATCATTTTAATTCAGGTTCCACACACAGACACATACAGTCCAATTAGATTTCCAGTGGGTCAGAACCAGTAAAATATTATCATAATAACCTATAAATAATGACAACCCCAAATTTTCTCTTTGTTTTTTGGTGTAAAAAAGGTAAAATTACATGAAAATGTTTACATCACCAAACTATACATTTACAAAAAATGTGAATAACCTGAACAAATATGAACAAATGGAAATGTGTTAAGAAAAGTAAATGCAATTTTACCAATGTTCTGCTTGTTACTAAATGTTTTGTGCGATTGTAATGCACATGTGTAAATGATAAACTGAAACTGAGGCAGAATATTGTTAAAATTGCACTTGTTTTTCTTAAGACAATTCAAGTTGTTCATGTTATTCAGATATTGAAGGAAACTTTCTAGACGTAAACCTGATCATAATAGAATTTTACTTGTTTTTACTGTTATTATTTTACTGGTCCGGCCCACTTGAGATCAAATTGAGCTGAATGTGGCCCCTGAACTAAAATAAGTTTGACACCCCTGCTTTAGACCATCTGAACCAGACCAGACCAGACCTGTCCCTGGTTTATGATGCATTATAACCTTGGAATTCTGTCATCATGTCATTTATTGTGAATAATTATTCACATTATGTCAGTCAACATGTTTTTCTTCAACAGCTACAATGACCAGTGGGTGGGCCATTGTTGCTATGGTGATTTAGTACTCTGTCATTGTAGTGTTTAAGGGCGGGGTTATGCAAAATGTAGCTCTGGTGTGAGGCATCATTTGGCCCCACTCACAAGATTTAAAATAGTTCACATTTCATGTGTTTCGAGTCCGATCAGTCAAATCCTGTTTAAGGAAATGAGCCGTTTTCAGTAAAATACAAAATAAATCAGAGAAATGAACAGATTCATAATTGACTCACATTCAGACTGAATTCAGCAGATGAAGTTTCGCACAACGGATGAAGGAACATTGTGTTTGTTATAGACGTGAAAATAGTACCTGCCACTCTTCAAGTCAACCCATAATGCACCACACTGGACCTCTATTGACCCTTTGCACCGACGTCACAGTTATCTTGTGACTAGGGGTGCAACAAATGAATGAGCGACGGATTATGGCTACAGCACTGAAAATAGTTTTGGAGTTGTCCTGCGAAGTGACTCACCTTACAGGACGGCAGAAAGAACGCTATTTGGAGAAGCTAGCGATAGCAGGGCTAGCTACTGACCCATACCTTCTCCCTCCTGATGTGTTTATGGATCTTACCAAAATCCTCCAGTCTACCGGAGTTTAAAGCACACCATCTGCCCCATTCTGTTCTAAATGGAGTGTCCCCATACACAGGTGTGATCTAAAAGTAGGGGGGGCTTAATATCAAATACCACATTAGTCCTGATTTTCTGATGCAAGAAGATGTTCTAAGCACTCCTGTGGAATTTTTTTGAAATTTTCATCCAAACCCCCCCCCCCACCCTGAAAATGACCTTTCTCCCTCTGTAAATCTGCTCTTTCAGCTCCTCCACTCTTTTGTCCAGTTCAGTGTCTAAATCTGTTCATGATGGGACAGTTCATGGTCCTGTCAGTGCCAGACTGTATGGACACAGTACTGTGGACTAGGAACAGTCTGATGTCAAAGGTCATGGTGGAGGTCAAAGGTCATGGTGGAGGTTAAAGGTCACCAAAATGACTAGTTTTTTCAAAAATTCATACCATTCTGACATTTGATCAAATCTGTCCTCAGTTCTGTTCCCTCTGGTTTCCTGGTGGGACCCCCCAAGGCCTTTGAACCTTTACAGACACAGTACAGACTACAGATTCAAACATTTATTCTCACTAGGGTCACGGGGGCGGAGCCTATCCCAGCTACTAATGGGCGAAGGTGGGGTTCACCCTGGACATGTGACCAGTTCATCACAGACTGAACATATACAGACAAACACACTGTCACATTCACACCTATGGGGGATTTAGATGAACCCATGAACCTATCAGAGCATGTGTTTGGATGGTGGGAGGAGCCAGAGGACCAGAGAGAACCCACACAAACACAGGAGAACATGGAAACTGCACACAGAAAGGCCCCACCCCCATGTCCTGGTGTTGAACTGAACCCAGGTCCTTGTGTGTGTGGCTCCAGGTCTACCCTCTGCCCCCACAGGACAGGTTCATGTAACTGTCAGTGCTGTCAAACTGCGTCTGTTCTGTTTTCATGTCTGTGCAGAATACACAGGAAACAGTTGTGTTGAATGGGTCTGACTGAATGTCAGCTGTTTGTGGTCAGTAGATGTGTTCTGAGGACAGAACCTGAGCCCAACATTTGGAAGAACCCACATGAACAGCTGAGTTCCATCAAATATGCATTTGGACCATTTGGGTGACCTTTGACCTCTAACTGGACCTTGACTCTCCACCTTTTGTAGTGCACAGCACTCTGCAGACATGAGCTGTCTGACAGAACCACACTGAAGGCCCAGCAGGAGCAGACTGACACACTGGACTGTATCAAAAGTGTAGAAGGTTTAAAGTTGACACGAACCCCATGTTTTCAGGATTGAATAAGTAATTTTCAGGTGTGTGTGTGTGTGTGTGGGGGGGGGGGGGGCATTGGGCTTGATTAGAATTTTTTCACATTTTTGTATTCCCAAGACATGGGAGCATTAGAAAGTCTGGGCTAAAGTTGAATCTGAACATTTTTAATGAAATAAGCCCCCCCCTCACTAAAGTCTGGATGATCCCAGTTCTTAGTCTCAGGTTCGATTCCCCAGTCGCTGTACTGCGCTCACGGCAGAGGAATGGATCTCATAATGGTAAAGGTCAGATACAGCTAACGTTAGCTAGCTAGCTGTGTATGTTTTGAACATGTTTCCTCATCATGCCATCCAAACTCAAACAGACTGGAACCAAAAGCAGCTGTAATGAACTGACACTGTGTAATAATGTTAGTGTGTCGTCAGTATCCCACAGTATTAGCTCTGCTGTTGAAGTGTCTGCCTTTGTACGATCTACACACAGTCATATGAACAGTTCCACCACTAGAACAGATGGAACAGCATCAGGACAAGAACAGTATTTCATAGAACATTGTGTAGCTGGTCCAAAGGCAGACACTAGAACAGAGCTAATACTGAAGGGACTGATGACAGACCCTGGAACACAGTGGATCATAGGAGTTAACCCAGTCTACCACCTAGCTAGCATTAGGTGGAGCTAATGCTAATGCTATGGACCCAAACAGAGCCTGTTCTATCTGTAATATCAGGTCCATCAGATCCAGGCTCTGTCTGGAACCCAGGTCCATCAGACCCAGGCTCCGTCTGGAACCCAGGTCCATCAGACTCAGGCTCTGTCTGGAACCAGCTGAAACCATGGATGGAACTGTTCTGTGCGACCACTGGACGTGGAAAGCAGGTTAAAAAACAAACAAAAACCAGAACCTTCAGATCAAATTCAATATTAGCCGGTTTATGGTCCAGTGTGCAGTGCGGCACTTCTGCTGTCTGTCATGGCGCTCATTTGCGGCGCGAACAGAGCGTGACATAATGTGCAAAGGGTCAATATGAGGTGAATTATGGGCGGGGTCAGAACATATGGGAGGAGCCATTGGCTGTAAGTGACACACTAACCTTTAACGTATTCTACTGTTCTTCTGCTGTTAGCGTGTTCTGCTGTTAGCGTGTTCTGCTGTTAGTATGTTCTGCTGTTTAACTGGTGGTTTCCTTCAGTTGAAGTCGCTCTGATCTCAGTACATTCCTTAGGGTTCCTTTTTGGTTCCTTTTTGGTTCCTTAGGGTTCCTTTTGGGTTCCTGTAGGAGTGGTTGTCAGCTCCAGCTCAGTGGGAGCCCCGTGGCGGTGGTGGTGGGTTATGCTTCGTTCCGTCGGTTCCGTGGGTTCTGTGGGGGAGGGGAGGCTGAGTCAGGCGCTCGCTCAGCTGTTCAGGGGGCGTTTCTGAAGGAGTCGACTCAGCTCATGGTGTTGTTTTCATCCCAGAGGACAGAACAGGCTGTTGCCTAGAAACCACCGTCTGTGTTCAGACCAGCACAGGCCGATTCAGGTGTGATACTGAGGGAGACCAGGACCAAGACCAACACCAGGACCAAGACCAGGACCAGGACCAAGACCAGGACCAGGACCAAGACCAACACCAGGACCAAGACCAGGACCAGGACCAACACCAGGACCAAGACCAGGACCAGGACCAACACCAGGACCAACACCAGGACCAGGACCAGGACCAAGACCAAGACCAACACCAGGACCAAGACCAGGACCAAGACCAAGACCAGGACCAAGACCAGGACCAAGACATGGACCTGGACCAACACCAGGACCAAGACCTGGACCAGGACCAAGACCAGGACCAAGACCAGGACCAGGACCAAGACCAACACCAGGACCAAGACCTGAATCAAGACCAGGACCAAGACCTGGACCTGGGCCTGGACCAAGACCTGGACCTGGACCAGGACCAAGACCTGGACCTAGACCTGGACCAAGACCTGCACCTGGACCTGGACTTAGTCCTGGTCCTGGTCCAGGTCCAGGTCTTGGTCTTGACATGTTTTTGATGTTTTTTTTTTTTTTTTTTTTTTTTTTTTTTTACGTGTTTGACACATTTTTGATGTGATTTTTGGTATGTTTTTAGTGTATTTTTGACATGTTTTTAGTGTGTTTTGAACGTATTTTTGGTGTGTTTTTTGTGGTGTTTTGATGTGTTTTTTTGTGTGTTTTTGATATGTTTTTAGTGTGTTTTTGGCTTTTTTTATAGTGTGTTTTTGATGTATTTTTGCTGTTTTTAGTCTGTTTTTGCTGTGTTTTTAGGTTGTTTCTGGCTTGTTTTATAGTGTGTTTTTGGTGTGTTTTGGACATGTTTTTGATGTGATTTTAGTGATTTTTTGGTGTGTTTTAGATGTGTTTTTGGCGTTGTGGCGGCTGTGTGTGTGCGTTTCCTGCGGCAGTGTGACCTGCAGTCACTGCTGCCGGTCCTCTCCTCGTTCTGCAGGTGGTGTTTTGGCGCCGACGCAGCCTGCGACACACGACACACAGGGTTTATTTATAGCGAGGCCCAGGATCAGTCGACAGCATGAGCCAACACTACATCCACAGCACAGACACACACAGTCCGACGTCCTCCTGCACGTTTGAATCCCCTTCACTGTCTCAGTAAAAAAAACAAAAAACAGTCCAAACAATGAGGTGCAGAGAACGGAGCCCCCCGTGCTTTAGTAAACCTCCCATCTGGACTCCAGCTGGTCCACGGTCTCAGTGTGACGCCCAGTCTGTGTTTTCAGTTTAGCAGAAGAACTCAAAGGTGGTTTTACACGAACGCTAAAGCGCTGCTTCCATCCTGTTGAACTGATTAATGTGTGTGTTTTTTCTGAACGTCAACAACAACAGCAGCAGCTTTCGTCCTTTTCACATTCCCTCACATATTTATCCTCACTCTCCAACTCCACTCACAGGAAGGATTGTAAATGTATTTGCAGTTTATTGTTGTCATGATAAATTAACATCCTTTTCCATCAAAGATTTGATATGAAGTAGACCTACCTACCGTTACCGTGACAACTAGAGCCCAACCAATATGGGATTTTCAGGGGCCGATGCCGATACTGATATTGGGGGTTTGAAAAAAGCCGATATCCATTATATCGGCCGATATCTGATATTGGCCAGTATATGAAATAAGAACATTGATCTACACAGGATATAATAATCTTATATTAGATCATTGTGGACAGGTGGATTAACAGTTGTGCAAATTGTCAGCCATGCTTCTGTCAGTCTGTCCTAGGGCAGCTGTGGCTACAACTGTAGTTTACCACCACCAGAGGGAGAATGTGAGAGCGAATGAATAATGGGTTAATAATGTAAAGCGCTTTGGGTGTCTAGAAAGGCACTATATAAATCCAATCCATTATTATTATTATTATTATTATTATCATCATCATTATTATTATTGTTATTAAATCTTTGTTTATCTCACAAATATAACTGACCCAACTTTAACCCTCTGTATAACAGTCTGATGGTAGACTAGTCTGTGACCTGTGGAACCACCACTTCTAGATGTGGGAGTTTTTCTGCTGGGGAGAGCAGACTATTGAAAAAGATGTGAGTCTATATTTTATAAGTAGTGACATAAAAATTGTTTGGTAAATCATTTTTTAAAATGTAAATGACACCTACCTTTAATGAGTCCAACTACAAAGTAAACCATGCTATCTATATACTATGCTAACTTTATCACAAAATAATTAGAGCAAAAAATATGACTGACCACAAAATTATGTTTTCCCTCATGGCACTACAACTGCCCATGTGGACTAAGGACTAAACTGAGCATGTGCAGAGTGAATTAGGTGAGTCCTACGTTGTTCCTGATTGGAGCAATTGCAAGAGTTACAACTGACCCCTGTTACAACTGTCCCCGGTCTCCCCTACACTGTTAATACCCAGAATGAAACTGTGAGGTAGACAGGAAGAGCACGGACATGGGGGGGTGAACAGTACATAAGACTGGGGGGGGGTCTGGAGTGGGGGGGGGGTTAGCAGTCCATCCTTGTTGGAATGAGGATATTGGTCTGTGATTCTGTGTGTGTGTGTGTGTGTGTGTGTGTGTGTGTGGGGGGGGGGGGGGTAGTGTGATTGTCCGAACAGAAGTGAAAGTGAAACTGACAGGCTTTACTGTTCCTCAAAAACACACACACACACACACACAGGAGCAGCGAGCGACAGAATGTCCACAGCAAAAAAGTTAATAACTCGGTTACATATTGGCTGAAAATTGGATGTAAATTAATCGGTGATAAGCTATAATCAGCCCGATGAATCTGCCGGGCTCTAGTGTTGGGGTTAGGGTCAGGGGTGGTCTCTGTTGGTGTCTGGTTTATTCCACTTCTACATGTAAAGGCTCATCAGAGAACTTCTATAAATCAGATCTGACTGATTGATAATGATCAGTGTTTGATTTCATCATCAGTGTTTGTTTTCGTCTCTTCTTCCTCTTCAGCGTGGAGGGCGACTCTCAGTGTCCGGAGACGCTCACTTTCACCGACTCGACCTTCGGACATCCTCCGCCCTTTTATCGCTATAGCAACAGCCCCCTGCCGAGCCCCTGCGACCCCTACGGCTCCGCCTCCAGCAGCGGGCCGCTTGGCTCCGCCCACTCATACACACAGGTAAACATCCTCACCCCCACCAACCTGATCCAACAGAGCAGAGAAAACACACACACACACTCATCCTGAAGCCGGTCCGCAGATCTGGACCGCTGGTTCTGGTTCTGGTTCTTTCCAGGTCCATAAACACTGTTCACATGTGGATGAGACGAACAAACAGAGAAAAGACCCTGACTGGTCCAACGTGTGCAGGAGTTTCCAGATGATTCCATTTGAATTTTCAACTTTTAGGTCCCATTAAACCCACATCAGCTCAACAGGGTTAGGGTAAGTGGACCATAATCCAGTACGATCCACTACAGTCCAGCACAGTCCACTACGGTCCAGTACAGTCCAGTACAGTCCAATACAGTCCACTACGGTCTAATACGGTTTACTGCTGTCCTGTACAGTTCAGTACGATCCACTACAGTCTAGTACGGTCCACTACAGTTCACTACAGTCCATTACAGTCCACTACGGTCCAATGCAGTCCACTACAGTCCAATACAGTCCACTATGGTCCAATATGGTTCACTACGGTCCAGTTAAAGGGTTAAAGAACTAAGCAAATATATTGATGAAATACTTGACAGCAGCATGGTGAAATGTTGAGAGGTTCCCAATCCTTTACGCTCTTGCCCCCCCCCCCCCCCCCCCCCCCAGGGCAGCTGTCCAGTCTCTCCCTCCAGTCCGGCGAGCCTGACCTGGGCTCAGCGTAGCCGACACCAGCCGGCCAGCCTGGCGCTGCGCAAGCAAGAGGAGGAGGAGAGCAAACGCTGCAAGGCTTTATCTGACAGCTATGAGCTCTCTACAGACCTCCAGGACAAGAAGGTACAGGGTCCAACTGGACCAGGTTCCAGGTCTAAAGTAGAATAAACTTAGAAGGACTAACCTTCAGTTTGATCATTCCCACCTCCTGGTTTAGTTCAGACTGTCAGACCTCTGCTCCTGTTGGTCGGTTTATCATCCAGTCTTGTGACGGCCGTGTCATGTGACAGGTGGAGATGCTGGAGAGGAAGTACGGGGGTCAGTTTGTGTCCAGGCGGGCCGCCAGGACCATCCAGACGGCGTTTCGTCAGTATCGTATGAACAAGAATTTTGAGAAGCTGCGGAGCTCAGCATCGGAGAGCAGGATGACCCGACGCATCATCCTGTCCAACATGAGGCTCCAGGTAAACGACACACACACAGGTAACACTCAAAGCACCGAGACCCCGCCCAGCTCTGACCCCGCCCCCATCTGTCTGTCCAGTACTCGTTTGATGAGCGTCAGCCTCAGGGTCAGGGGTCAACGGGACAGCAGGGGTCAGAGGATGCCGGAGACATGGACGACTCCTTCACTAAACAGGTGAGCACGTTCCAACCAAAACTGACGTCATTAAGGCTGTGAAATGATTGGACAACAGTAGATGGACAGCAGCAGATGAATGAGTGTGATGGACAGAAGGCAGACAAGTGAAAGGAAGCCCCCCCCCCCCCCCCCGTCTCATATTTAGTTGAGCATCATGGTGTTCTACGATCCTTTTTTTTTTTTTTTTTTTTTTTTTGTTAATCATGAAAATGTCGGACTTTTATTTGTGCTAAATAAAGCGTTTCTGAAACAGGTGTCCGATACTACAGTACCCATGAGTCTCAGCTGTTTTTGATCACACACACAGCCTCAAACATTTATGATAAAAACTCAAATTCCCTGAATACGAATATTCAGATGATAAAGTTAAACATTTACCAGCAAATAAAAATGAAATATTCAGAGATTTTCTTTGTAAATTTGTGACTTTAAACTATTAAACTAAATTAAATTTACATTAAAAAAACGACGGCCAAGTCACAAATTTACAAGAAAAAAAGTCAACGTAGAAAAGAGAAAAACAGCGACGTTGAAGAGAAACGACTTGATGGATTTAAATGTTTAATTCAACTAAAACAGTAGATGTTGAAATCCGACCCTGAAGGAGGAGGCGGCCCAAGGTCCAGTTGGGGCGGGGCTAGGTGGCTGAAAGACAGGCCTGCTGGGGGCGGGGCTAGGTAGCTGACAGACAGGCCTGCCGGATGTTCTGGGTCCATTGGGCGGGGCTAGGTAGCTGACCGACAGGCCTGCTGGGGGCAGGGCCAGGCGGCTGACAGGCAGGCCTGCCAGATGCTCTGGGTCTGGGGGCGGGGCTAGGTGGCTGACAGACACACCTGCCGGATGCTCTGGGTCCAGGGGCGGGGCTAGGCGGCTGACAGACAGGCCTGTGTTCTACAATCCTTAAAGCCACAGGGTACTGCCTCGGGTACCACCAGGTTCTGTCCATCCTGAAAGTATCATGTAGGTTCTGACGTTTATTGAATTTGGAATCTCAGACTCGTTCTTGTGTTTTTTTTTCCATGATGATAAAAAAGTGTTCAGTGTCCATGAGAGTGTGTAGAAGTTGAAATGTTTGTGCGCGCGCAGGTGAAGTCGTTGGCCGACTCTATGGACGACTCCCTCACCTGTCAGTCCGGTCGGGAAGACTCCCAGGAGGCGGGAGGAGAAGGAGAGGAGGACGAGGAGGAGGACGAGGACGAAGGAGAAGAAGAGGAGGAAGAGGAGGAGGAGGAGGAAGGAGAAGAGGATGAGGAGGAAGACGATGAAGATTACAGAACTTGCGGCTGGCAACGCGGCGACGCATTGTCGCGGCGCCGTGTGGTCCGGACTGGGGGAGGAGTTGGAAGGGGAGGAGCGATGCACGAGGACAGCACCACCACCTCCTTCAGCGACGTCACCCTCTACATGGACGAAGGCTGCCTCCCCTCATCACCGCTGTCTAGACCCACCTCCAGCTCCGACACCGAGTACTGGGGAGGAGGAGGAGCAGGGGGGAGGGAGGACAGCAGAGAGACGGAGGGAGGCAGCAGCACCTCCCGCAGGAGCAGCACCCCCTGCACTGAGTGTCGAGGAGAGTACAGAGGACGAGCAGCAGGAGGAGGAGGAGGAGGAGGAGGGGGACACCTCCCTGTTCTGACCATAGAGCCGCCCAGTGACAGCTCCGTTGATATGAGTGACAGGTGAGTACAGCCAATCAGGAGCCTTGAACAGTTTGTCCCACCCACAGTCGCCTGTAGAGACTCAGTGTGTGTTTGACTTCCAGGTCTGAAAGAGGCTCCATCGGACGTCTGGTTTACGAACAGGACACGCCAGGAGGCGAGCGAGCGGGAGGAGAGAGAGAACAGAGGGGAGGGGGTGAAGGAGAGAGTGGAGAGGATGAGCGAGGAGGAGGAGGAGGAGGAGGAGGGAGCAGTGAAGCCGAGTCTCCGCAGGGAACCATCAAACACAAACCCAACGGACGCTCGGTGGCCACGGCGCAGGGACAGACACGAAGCCCCGCCTCCGTGTCCATATCCATGCCCTCCGCCCGGACCCTGCCCTCCCACCCGCTGCCTCACCCGCTGCACCCCCACCTCCCCACCGTCCTCCACCACCACCCGCAGTACAGCCAGCCGCACATCCTGCACATGCACCACGCCCACGGCTCCGCCCCCTACGTGCAGCACCACCTGGCCCAGCACCACTACCACCACCTGCACCACCAGCACCACCACCACCTCCCGCACACGTACCCGGAACCCCCTTCTTCCCCGCTGCCGTCCCCCGTTCTGCCGCTCGCACCCCCGTCGCCGCTGCCGCCGCCTTCTTCGCTGTCATCCTCCTCGTCCTCCGCCATTCCCAACATGGACGCTCAGCAGCAGCAGCACCACGCCCACCTCCACCACCACCACCACGCCCACCTCCACCACCACCTGCTCTGCTCTGACGGAGACAACGAAAGCGTCAACTCCACCACCACCAACTCCAACGACGACACCACCGTCAACAACTGCAGCTCCGGCTCGTCGTCGCGCGACAGCCTTCGCGAGCCGATGGGAGGGGCAGCGCCGGGGAAGCAGACGTACCAGAGGGAGAGCCGCCACAGCTGGGACTCGCCCGCCTTCAACAACGACGTGGTGCAGCGGCGCCAGTACCGCATCGGACTCAACCTCTTCAACAAGTGAGATTCCTCTAACTGCGGTCATTTTCACAGATGACCGCTGTCATACCAGCGCCAGATTTTACCGTGAATTCCATTGAATGTCCTTTTGTCCTGATTATGGATGGAACCATATGAAAATTTCATATCACAGTTATTGTGACCAAATTTGTCACGGTTATCATTATTATTGCGGTATTATTGAAATTGTGCTCAAAATATTCAAAAAGTACTAATACACACATTGAAAGAATTTAACCAAGTTGTATTTAAAAAAAAATAATAATAAAATATAATGACAGTCCCAATGTCCCTTCTGTGTCAGAAACATTCACATATTAACCCTTAGTGGTCTGAGTCTATTCTGTCTGTTTTTCAGTCCTTTGGATTTGGCCTTTATATACTATAGAAACAAATGTTTACTATACCCATGTTTGGGATCTGTTTTTTCAGCACAACTTCATCTGTATCTATTATTTTTTCACTTTAACCTACTATAAAAACACAAAAGGACAAAAAACAAAAAATATATAAAATCTGATTTGAAAAATGTATATAATTTATTGCATAAATAACACACAGATGTTTAACGAACCTTTTCAAAGACTTTAAAAGTGAATATTGGTTCCAAATATTAGGGATAGAAAATTAAAATTGTAATAAATTCAAACTATACTCAAATATTTGACATAAAAGCAGATCTTTATATAGGGTTTTTTCCCGTGAAAGTGCAGTAATCAAACTCGGTTATCATGAGAATTAGAATTTAAATGGTAATACTAACCGTCTGCAATTTTACCGTGGTTTATTGTTATACCGGTAATCGTTACATCCCTAGTCCTGATAATGTTCCTTTTCCCTCAGGTCAGAAGTGAATTGTACACGACTGTACTCTTTTTAAACAAGTGTAGCTGGAATGCGCCTACGCGTATACCAGTCGATTACATCTTAAACTAGAAGCACTCGGAGAGCGCAGACCTCCGCCAAGGCTGATCAGTGGCCCCCCCCCGTGGGCCCCCCCATGCCAAGGAGGTTATGTTTTTGCCAGGGTTTGTTTGTTTGTCTGTCTGTCCGTTAGTGTGCAACATAACTCAAAAAGTTATGGACAGATTTTGATGAAATTTTCTGGTCTGTGCCCCCCCCATGGGCCCCCCCACCCCCGATCACCACCAAAATTTAATCATTTCTTCCTTATCCCATTTCCAACAAACCCTGAAAATTTCATCAAAATCTGTCCATAACTTTTTGAGTTATGTTGCACACTAACGGACAGACAAACAAACAAACAAACCCTGGCAAAAACATAACCTCCTTGGCGGAGGTAATTAGTCAAGAGTAGGGCTGTGTATCGGCAAGAATCTGGCGATACAATACAAATCACAATACAATATATCACAATATATCATGATACTGTTCAAAAGGAAAATTTTTTTGTTTGTTTCTTTTTTTTATGATTATTTCCTTGAAGAATTGAATTACTCCAGAAATCTGCACAAATACTAAACACATTTTTTTTTTTTTTTTATCACAACAGGATCTAATGTTATATCACAAAATGTTCCTGTGTTCAAACCAAGGTTATAATCGTTAACGAAAACTAACAAAATGGCCAAAACTAGAATTGTAAAAACATTTTCGTTAACTGAAATAAATAAAAACTACAATTAAAAGAAAAAAACATAACTAACTGAAACTGTATTGTGAGTTTACAAAGCTAACTAAAATGGATAAAAATTCTGGATCAAATTCCCTTGGTTTTGGTCTTTGTCAATGTCAGATTGATGTTAAATGGATTTCTTTGTCTCTCTCAGTTTTCTGTGCTGTCTCCATACGACACTTTTTGCTCCGTCACTTGTGTTCACTTGTGGTTTCCAGTCGTCTTCTGGTCCCCACTCTACCTGGAAACATGGAGACTAAAGCAGCAGAGTCCTGTCTGGGATTGATTTGAATAGGAGCACAGAGAAGAAGAGAAAAGAGACCACTGAACTACAACTGAACTACAACTAAACTACAACTGAACTACAACTGAACTACAACTGAACTACAACTGAACTACAACTAAACTACAACTGAACTAAAACTGAACTACAACTGAACTACAACTAAACTACAACTGAACTACAACTGAACTACAACTAAACTACAACTGAACTACAACTGAACTACAACTGAACTACAACTGAACTACAACTAAGCATTTAGAAAAAAATGAAAACTAATAAAAACTAGCAAACCTGCTCTAAAAACTAATTAAAACGAACTGAATTAGAGAAAAAAAGTCAAAACTAAATAAAACTGAACTAGAATGAAAAATCCAAAACTATTAGAACCTTGTAAACCACAAGTGACAAGAAGTGACGGACCATGAAGTACCATATGGTGCCGCTAGCTAAAATTGCTAGAGCGAAATGAATCACTTTTTTATCAATCCGACATTGACAAAGACGAAAACGAAGGGAATTTTATCTATAATTTTTATATGTTTTAGTTAGTTTTGTAAACACACAATACAGTTTTAGTTATCATTTTTGTCTTTTAGGTATAGTTTTTATTTATTTCATTTAATGAAAATGTTTTTTCAATTCTAGTTTTCGTCATTTCATTAGTTTTCCTTAACAATAATAACCTTGATTATGATCTTTTTTTTTGAGTTTGATGCCCTAACTTGCACTTTGTAAATACATCCTGTGGGCTGGATCGGACCCTTTGGTGGTCTGGTTTTGGGCCCTGGGCTGCATGTTTGACACCTGTGGTCTATCGGATCATAACGGAGGGTTGTTTTGGAATCCACCCCGTCCATCAAACCAGTTAATCTGAGAACCTCCTTCACCTTCTGCAGGAAGCCGGAGAAGGGGATCCAGTACCTGATCGACAGGGGGTTCGTGTCGGACACTCCGGTGGGCATCGCCAGGTTCATCCTGGAGAGGAAAGGCCTGAGCAGACAGATGATCGGAGAGTTTCTGGGCAGCCGGCAGCAGTTCAACAAAGACGTCCTGGAGTGAGTAGGAAACCCACCACATGAACCAGTGGTTTGGTGAGGGTCCACTGTGATCAGGACCACAGTTATGGGGAAGATTTGTCTGAAACAGGTCTGCTTCAACAGTTAGGAATCAAACAGGAGTGGGCGGTCCATCCAGGATGCCCTTGACCACGCCCATCTGTATATCCAGCACTGATGACCAATCAATCAATCAATCCAATTTTATGCATATAGCGTCACATCATAACCCAAGTTCTCTGACCCTAACCCTGACCCGTGGACTGGACCAGGGTCCACTGTCCCTCCTACCCCTAACCCCAACCCCAGGGCTCCGCCCATCTCCAGCTGACTGGGCCTGTTGTGCGTTGTGTTGTGAGCTGCTCATGCATCTGCTGTGTCTTTTTCCTCAGCTGTGTTCTGGATGAGATGGATTTCTCGGGGATGGATCTGGACGACGCTCTGCGGAAGTTTCAGGCTCAGATTAAGGTTCAGGGTGAAGCTCAGCGTGTGGAGCGTCTGGTGGAGGCCTTCAGGTACCGTCCAGCGCTGTGGACCCACATCCAACCGCTTTATGAAACCTGTTGACCTCCTGTGTTCATGTCTTCTCTCCAGTCAGCGGTACTGCGTCTGCAATCCGGTTCTGATCCGACAGTTCCAGAACCCAGACACCATCTTCATCCTGGCCTTCGCCATCATCCTCCTCAACACAGACATGTACAGCCCCAACGTCAAACCGGAAAGAAAGATGAAGCTAGAGGACTTCATCAAGAACCTCAGGGGTCAGTGTCACCGAGGGTCAGGGTCAGAGGAAAGACTGAGTGGGGTCACCATGGAAACCAGCCTCTGACATCCCATCAACATAGCCTTTAGGATTAGTTTTATAACAAGATGAAAAACTTCAAAATACAGTCACATCATCAGCATAAATGAACATAATCAATAAATACTGTAAAAAAAAACCCACTCACAATAAAATGAACGTGTTTAACTGTGAATAAAGTTAGTTCAAGAAGAACAGGTCTGAAATGAAAGGATTCTGTTCAGGTTCTGTTGGAGAACATGGAGATCTGTTTCCTAAGTTTAAAAAAAAGATTGTCTTAAACTCTGCAACATGGTTTCCACAGGTGTGGACAACGGACAGGACATTCCCCGGGACCTGCTGGTGTCCATATATGGCCGGATCCAGAAGTGGGAGCTGAGGACCAACGATGACCACGTGTCTCAGGTCCAGGCCGTGGAGAGGATGGTGGTCGGGAAGAAGCCGGTAGGACTAGAACTGCTGTGGAACCGCTGCAGAACCACTGTAGAACTGGTGTGGATCCACTGTAGAACTGCTGTGGAACCACTGTAGAACCGCTATAGGACCACTGTAGGACCGCTGTCGAACCACTGTAGAACCGCTGTAGGACCACTGTAGAACATCTGTAGAACCTCTAAACCTCAGAAATGCTGGAGGGGGAGGATCTTAGGATTAGGAATGTGATTCTGTGTGAAATAATGGAGTTTTGTTTTCATTTCAGCCTCAGTTTAAATAAAAAGCAGCAAATAAAGACTAAGAGCCCAGGCTTTAGGACCTAACAAGTGATTCAAGAAACATAAATGCTGCCATTTCTAATCGTCCTCAGGGTTTTCAGGAGCAGAGACAGAAACAGGAAGTGATGTCATAATCTGGGATCAGGACACAAATCAGCTGATTGGTCATTAAGCAGTGTTTGTGATTGGTGGGTACTCAGTGTTAATAAAGCGCAGGTGAGACATTCTGAGTAATGGGTGTAGGTTCTCCTGTGCCCAGGTCCCGGTTCTTCTGGGTTCAACTGGACTGGGTTTAGAGCTAAACCAGTCCCGCTGAACCCAGAAGAACCAGGTCTGAATCATTGTTGGATTCATTTAGTACAAGGATCCATCAGGTTCGGAAAGTGGTACCGTTTGAGGGTCTGGACAGGATGTTTGGTGGGGCCGGTTTAGTCCAGAACCACCCGCTGATGGTCCCTGCCGTCCATTCGGACCTTTTCCAGGTGCTGTCGCTGCCTCATCGCAGGCTGGTCTGCTGCTGTCAGCTGTTTGAGGTTCCGGATCCGAACCGAGGCCAGAGGAGCGGCGTTCATCAGCGAGAAGTCTTCCTGTTCAACGACCTGCTCATGGTAAAGCGGATTTTTTAAGTAGGATGATTTTTTAAAAAGGGGAAATTGTCAAATCGATTTCATCTTTGTCGTGCCTCCGGGCTGTGCGCCTGCGGTCTACTGTAGGCTCCTCCTCCTATCAGTGACAGTAGTCTGTCACAGAAGTCCATGTAATGACCGGACTTTAAATCTGTTAATGAGCCCGCAGTACTTAGAGCAATGTAAGCCGTGGCTTCACGCACGGATCCCCCAGTTTAAATAGAACCACATGTGGATCACTCATATTCTGTGGTCCACGCACACACAACTGCTGTCTGTCACTGACTGACACTGGTGTCACTGCTGTGGGCCAGATGCCCAGAAAAGTAAAAAAACAACTTTTAAAAAAAAAAAAAAAAATTAATTTAGTCCTCTTACTTGCTTTTTTTGTCATTCACTAATGTAAGTTCTGTAACACAAAACCAAATATTATTTATTTTTTGAAAGATGTTGAACTTTATTCAAAGCTGTTTGATAAATCTGGAACAAAAAGGCTGTAGTGTATTCCCCCTGGCAAACTTGTGATGTTATTTTCTTGTTGTATACATCGTTTGTACTGTATACTGTACTTCATTCAATAAAGATTTAATGGAAAAAAAAAAACTTCTGTGGGTTCATCAAATGATCCCATCACAGATTTGAGGTGGGAGCAGTGCCTTGCATTGTGGGCGGCTCACGGAAGTGACATGCTGACTTGTTTTGTCTTTTGTAGTTTTATCCGAAAATTGAAATTGAAAATTGAGTTTTTAGAGGAAAAATTCAGGATTTTATTTTTTGCCAAAATCATGCAGCCCTAGTTGGGGTTGGCGTTACAGTTGGGGTTAGGTTATTGTTGGGTTCGGGTCAGGTTTAGGGTCAGGGGTGTTGGGGTCGTTTGGTTAGTGTTAGGGTTAGGGTTTAGGTTGATTGGACTTCGACCAGACCAGACTTCAGACCAGTTGATGACCTCTGACCTCTGCTGGGTGGTTTCTGTCCAATGTCATCCATGTTTACACTCTGCTTTGGACTTTCCTAACCCTAACCCTAACCCTAACCTTAACCCTCATCATCCTCTGCAGGTCACGAAGATCTTCCAGAAGAAGAAGACTTCAGTGACGTACAGTTTCAGACAATCGTTTCCATTGGTGGACATGCAGGTGCACACCTTCCAGAACACCTGTAAGCCCACACCACACATTCAAGACTCTACAATGTTTACTGTCATTATGTGCACATGACGACATTTTCCTTGGAGGTAGTTCTCAGCTAGATAGAAATAAAAAAAAGAAAATATCAAATCACTAAAGAACATGTGTATCCAAACTATGTCTATTGTATGTAGAAGGAATTGTATAAGACAGTGTGTCCAGTCCAGTCCAGTGCAGGGTTAGGACCAAGGCTGGTTCTATCCTGTCATATTAGGGTGGGCTGGTTGAAATAACAGGTGGGTAGGGTTAGGGGTAGGGGTAGAGCTTTCTGGGTTAGGCTCCTCATCCTCATATTCACATGTTGACGTGGAGGTCAGAGGTCACAGGTGTGTGTTCTTTTCCATAGACTATCCTCACGGTATCAGACTGACATCAGCCAATCCTGGAGGAGAGAGGAAGGTTCTGATCGTCTTCACGGCTCCAAGTCAACAGGACCGAGCCCGGTTCACCTCGGACCTCCGAGAGAGCATCGCAGAGGTCCAAGACATGGAGAAGTACCGAGTAGAATGTAAGTACTGGACTACTGGACTGGACTACTATAGTACTGTACTACTGTACTACAAGTTCTGTAGTACTGTAGTACTAGTACTGTATTACTGTAGTACTGTAGTACTCATACTGTACTACTGTACCACTAGTTCTGTAGTACTGTAGTACTAGTACTGTATTACTGTAGTACTATAGTACTTGTACTGTACCACTGCACTACTAGTTCTGTAGTACTGTAGTTCTGGTTCTGTAGCACTATAGTGATAGTATTGTACTACTGTAGTTCTAGTTCTGTAGTACTATAGTTCTAGTGTTGTAGTACTGTAGTACTAGTTCTGTAGAACTATAGTACTAGTACTGTACTACTATAGTACTAGTTCTGTAGTACTGTAGTACTAGTACTGTATTACTGTAGTACTAATTGTCTAGTTCTGTGGTACTAGTTCTGTAGTACTGTAGTACTAGTATGGTACTACTGTAGTACTAGTTGTGTACTACTGTAGTGCTAGTTCTGTAGTTCTGTAGTACTAGCTCTGTAGTACTGTTGTAGTCCTAGTCATAGTTCCACTGAATGCTGAGTTCCTGAAGGTGACCTTGGTCTTGTGTCCGTCCAGCTGAACTGGAGAAGCAGAAAGGTGTGATGCGTCCTGGCGTGTTGACGAGTGGCGGCCCAGGAGGCGGAACTCATGGGGGTGGGGCCAACACCAGCGGCCCAGTGAAGAGTGAGGTGGTGAATGGAACGGTGGGTAGACCGAGCCTGGATGACACGTACGCCTCAGTGGACGGACTGAAGCGAACAGCGCTGAGTTCATCCCTGAGAGACCTGTCCGACACAGGTGAGGATGGACACACCCACTTAACATGTGTAATTCAACACGCAGAAAACACGGCACACATATGAACCACATCTGACATGTCAGCCAGTAAAAAAGAAGTCTGAGCGAATACTGATATAATACTATGGAGATGTGTCTCCACCTTCTGGACACCTGTAGGAACTACAAACTAATGATTAGACACTGGACGGCTGGTCACTGTGTGTCCAAGACTGAGACTGTTTTAGAACAGATGAAGTCCAGTCCATGATGGTCCATGAGACCATGATGGTCCATAAGTCCATGATGGTTCATGAGTCCATGATGGTTCATGATGGTCCATGAGACCATGATGGTCCAGAAGTCCATGATGGTCCATGAGTCCATGATGGTTCATGATGGTCCATGAGTCCATGAGGGTCCATGATGGTCTGGTTCTTCCTTGTGATCCTCTGCTCTTTGTTCGTATGTTGCTGTTTCTGACTAACCTCACACACTGCCTTGTTCTGATTGGCTAACAGGGAAGCGAGGTCGTAGGAACAGTGTGGGCTCATTGGACAGTACTATTGAAGTAAGTTTGAGCAGGGGCGGGGCTTATTGTACGTGTCATGTGACCTCTGTACAAGCATGTTTGATGATGTGTTTTTGTTTATTTATGTCTCTGCCTTTGTCATGATGGCCGTTTCTCAATATCAAGAACGCAGAGTACAGTCTGAGTACAGCGACCTTTAACCCTGTCTCCTGGTCCTGGTGACCTTTAACCTTGTCCCGGTCCAGGTGACCTTTAACCCTTTCCTGCTTCTGGTGACCTTAACCCTGTCTCCTGGTCCTGTTCTATGGGTTCTAGGTTTATGTTAAAGCTAGCCGACAGAACAACATCCGGGTATTCCATGGGTTCTAGGTTTTTGCAAACTTTCAAATGGAACAGAACTAGAGCCACGACTGATGACGTTTCATGAGAATGTGAGAACAGAAGAACAGACAAGAACACATATTGAGAAATGGCCATTGTCTGGACTTTTGCAAATAGAAGACACAACAGAGAATGTTGGACTTTATTGTCGTCATTCACAGTAAAAAATCTGAATCTGTTCAGATTTTCATGTGTCAGCATCTGTATTTGTATATTCTTTGCATCTGTTTTGGTGTGAACATCATTTTTCTTGGTGTAATGGGTGGCTGGATGTGGCTAACTGGTCCTGGAAGTTCAACTCTGTGGGTTTGTGCTATTGTTTCTTGCCAGGGTTCCATCATTAGTAGCCCTCGGCCTCATCAGCAGCGCCCTCTTCCTGTCGGAGGCCTGTCCTACAGCCCCATGATGGTCCCTTTGTCTCCTGCAGCTTACCGGCCGCACCGCCCTACTCAGAGCCCCGGTACAGGGGTGGGGGGTGGGCCGGGGCTCTGTCACAACCAGGGAGGGGCCGCCGCCTCCCAGCTCGCGAGCGGGGTCGGGGCTGGGGGCGTAGGCGGGATGGCGGGTGGAGTCGGGGGTCCGGCTGGAGGCGGGGGCCTTCTAGGGAACTTCTTTGGCAGCCGACGAGGGAAAGTTCCTGGTCCCCTGACGATGATGTCACCGACGCCACAGGGTCCCCCGAGTCCCCTGATGATATCGTCACCCCCCCACTACCCCGCTCCCGCACCTCCAATCCCCCACCCCTCCTCCCCATCCCCTTGCCCCTCCCCCGCGGCCAACATCGGCCAGTCAGACTCGGGTGGCGGCGGTACGGCAGGGGTGCCATCCAAGCTCCAGGCTTTGCACGCCCAGTACTGCCACGGCAACAGTGGAGGAGGAGGAGTTACTGGGCAGCAACAGCAGACGCCACCACCGCCACCCTACCACCACCATCACCGCTACCATATGCAGAGTGCCGCCCCGCAGCACCAGGTGCTGTCGCACCGAGCGTCCGTTCCGCGGCGGCAAGGCCCATCCGGCTGCGCTCCCTCTCTTACCCATCAGAGGATCCAACAAGGCCCCGTCCACCCCCGCTACAGCGGCGGGGTGGGGGGGGGGCTCAGGCTTCATCACACCTCCGCCGCTGTCCCCCCACTCCCCCGTTACCCCTACGACCCCACACGGACTCTACCACTCCCACCCGACGGCGGGCCGGCCGGGTGGCGCCAGCGTCACCAAGTTGCCGCTGACCGTCTCCCACTCGCAGCCCCACCCTCACGCTCACACACACTCTCACAATCACGCCATGCACATACACTCCCCACTCAGCCCCTCCCCCTCCGCCTCCCCCTCCACCCACTTCATCTTCTCCACACCTCCTCCACAGGCGCCCTCAGCGCGCCTCGTAAGCCAGACACCACCGCAGCCTTTCCAGTACCCGCCGCTTTCCTCCATCCCACCTCCGCCTCCACACTCCCCTTTACCACCCCCATCTACCGCCCCCCCACTCTCCCCACACCTGGGAGGAGGGTTGGGGGGGCCTCAAGGGGGTGGGTCCAAGTCAAAACCCGTCAGTCGGATCAGTACAGTCGTGTGAGGAGGCAGAAGTCCAGTGAGGTGGCAGCGGTCCGACACCCTGCTGCGAGCCACCATTGGGGGGCGGTAGTGAGAGGGAACCAGATGAGGAGGGGGAGGAGGGGGAGGAGAAGTGGAAGAGGAGGAGGAGAAGGAGGAAGACAGATGCAGGTTTATCAAAATGGCCGCCTGGTGAAGAGGAGGGCACTGAGAGCCGGGAGGAGGAAGTTACTGAGCTTGTGTTACTTCCACATCCACTTCCCCCACAGGTAGAACAGAACTGCCAAGACCAGGACCACAGAGTCCAGCCCTGACTAGGGTGACCAGATCCCAGTAAACCAGATCCCAATAAATCAGATCCCAACAAACCAGGTCACAACAAACCAGATTGCAATAAACTGATTGATGAATTTAGAATAGATGAATGACATAAATTATAATAAACCTGACTTTAATAAATCTGACTTTAAGAAATCTGACTGTAATGAACCTGACTGTAGTAAACCTGACTGTAGTAAACTTGACTGTAGTAAACCTGACTGTCGTAAACTTGACTGTAGTAAACTTGACTGTAGTAAACCTGACTGTTGTAAACTTGACTGTAGTAAACCTGACTGTAGTAAACCTGACTGTAGTAAACTTGACTGTAGTAAACCTGACTGTTGTAAACTTGACTGTAGTAAACTTGACTGTTGTAAACTTGACTGTAGTAAACTTGACTGTAGTAAACTTGACTGTAGTAAACCTGACTGTAGTAAACTTGACTGTAGTAAACTTGACTGTTGTAAACTTGACTGTAGTAAACCTGACTGTAATAAACTTGACTGTAGTAAACCTGACTGTAGTAAACCTGACTGTTGTAAACTTGACTGTAGTAAACCTGACTGTAGTAAACCTGACTGTAGTAAACCTGACTGTTGTAAACTTGACTGTAGTAAACCTGACTGTAATAAACCTGACTGTAGTAAACTTGACTGTAGTAAACCTGACTGTAATAAACTTGACTGTAGTAAACCTGACTGTAGTAAACCTGACTGTTGTAAACTTGACTGTAGTAAACCTGACTGTAGTAAACCTGACTGTAGTAAACCTGACTGTTGTAAACTTGACTGTAGTAAACCTGACTGTAATAAACCTGACTGTAGTAAACCTGACTGTAGTAAACCTGACTGTAGTAAACCTGACTGTTGTAAACTTGACTGTAGTAAACCTGACTGTAATAAACTTGACTGTAGTAAACCTGACTGTAGTAAACCTGACTGTTGTAAACTTGACTGTAGTAAACCTGACTGTAGTAAACCTGACTGTAGTAAACCTGACTGTTGTAAACTTGACTGTAGTAAACCTGACTGTAATAAACCTGACTGTAGTAAACCTGACTTTAATTTGGGTTTACGCCATGGCTTGTCTTCGTGGATGTGGGTGTGGCCTCATGGATGCAGTCAGGTGCATTGTGGGATTCCTGGTCACCCTAGCCATGTGAGGGATGTGTTTGTGGTTTTCCTGCGATGGAGGAACTCTTCGTGTCTTATTGTGAGTCAGAAATTATGAGTTGTTCCGAAGGACTACAGGTTTTGGGACCAGACGACGTGAAGGGAACAGTGCCTACGAACTGAACACTCGCTGCCGGTTTTCCTGAGAACAGGACCAGTCCTTTTATTCCAAAACCACAGGAGGCAGACGTTCCATGGTTGGAGTCCGGAGCTCTGGTGGTTGGTGTGAATGTGGTCGGACACAGGGTTTGGCCTGTGCAACAGCTGATGAGTGTCTTCAATCCCATATGCAGAGGGGGGGGTTAAAGCCCCGGTCCAGAGTTTTATGGCTTTAAAAAGTGTCATTTGTGAAAGTCACTGACGAGTTGACTTTCTTCATGGACAATAAACATTTGTAAAACCTTAAAAAAAAGCCATTATTACAAAACTTACAGGTGTTTTTTTAACCTTTTATTTTCAGCAAAAAAGGCTGAAGGAGAACAGCTGACTGCCTTCAGCAGGGGGCGCTGTCCTGATGGACTGGACCTTTAGAACCAGGGGGATGTCCCCAGAGCGGGTTTAAGCCTTTGTACCCGACAGTGAATGCTCCTCCTCAGTATCCCCATATACACTCAAGTATACGCCCCCATGTGTCAGCTGGGTTTCACCGTGAGGTTAGGACTAGTTACATTAGTACCAGTTAACATTAGCATCATGGGTTAGGACTAGTTACATTAGCATTAGCTAACATTAGCATCATCGGTTAGGATTAATTACATTAGCATCAGCTAACATTAGCATCACAGGTTAGGATTAGTTACATTAGCATCAGATAACAGCATCATAGATTAGGGTTAGTTACATTAGCATCAGCTAACATTAGCATCATGGTTTGAAACCCCTTAAAAACCAGCAGACATTAGTGTCATTAAACTTTTCAGCCAATCCTCAGGCTCCAAAGGAGGTTGAAAAGAGGGTTAATTTCACCCCAGTTCAGACTTGACTTGTGGAAATGTTCATACAAGGTCAAAGGTCAGACTGAGTCCAGCCGTGGTTGAAAAGAGACTGAGGTGACGCTGAGCGCTGACCACGTGGGGACGCTGAGCGTAGACCACATGGGGATGCTAGGTGTTTACTGTGTAGACCACGTGGGGACGCTTTAACATCTAAAAATGATGGTGACTTTCGGAGGAAATAAATGGTGTCCACCTCATGGTGATGAACAGTGACACAAAAGAACCTGCTAAGCAGACCCAGAGGACTAACCCTGACCCAGACTCAGAGGACTAACCCTGACCCAGACCCAGAGGACTAACCCTGACCCAGACCCAGAGGACTAACCCTGTCCCAGACTCAGAGGACTAACCCTGACCCAGACCCAGAGGACTAACCCTGACCCAGACCCAGAGGACTAACCCTGTCCCAGACTCAGAGGACTAACCCTGACCCAGACCCAGAGGACTAACCCTGACCCAGACCCAGAGGACTAACCCTGTCCCAGACTCAGAGGACTGATGTGCAGTCAGATATTGGAGACTAAATTCCTTTTCCACATTCTTTTGCACTTTGAGTTTCAGCTCATGTGTCCATTCTAATGGATGTAACTGGAGTCAGAGAAGCCTGTGGTTTGTCCATTACAGCCTCATATACATATTTACCAGCATTCGACTGATGCATGATGGGAAACGTGTCTGTTTCCTGTGGTCCGGCGAATGCATGGCTTTGCTGTAGATATTACCTGTACAGTGTGTTCTCCTTTTACTGGGGCATCTGTAAATGAGGTTGGGTCTGCTTCATCAGGGGTCCTGGTGCTGATCAGCCTTTTCTATGGTCAGACCACTGCACCTGAAGGACCCTTTGGACCCCTTGGACCCTTTGGACCCCTGTTCAGACCAAAGGCAAAGCCCACCGTTGGGTTTGACTCGATACAAATTGATGGAACCAGTGGCTGATGATGGAGGGAGCGCTGTGGATGTTTCTGACAGAATGAGGCCAGGATCATGTGGACCAGGTCTATTCTTCTATATTCTGGACAGTTCAATGTTCTTAATAAAATAACAAAAAACAATGAAAACAGATGATGTGAGCCAAAACATTTTTTATATGATTCCCCTAACCCCAACCCTAACCCCCTAACCCTAACCCTCTAACCCCCTAATGCCCTAACCCTCTGACCCTAACCCCCTAACCCTCTAACCCTAACCCCCTAACCCCCTAACCCTCTAACCCTAACCCCCTAACCCTCTAACCCTCTAACCCTAACCCCCTAACCCTCTAACCCTAACCCCCTAACCCCCTAACCCTCTAACCCTAACCCTCTAACCCCCTAACCCTCTAACCCTAACCCCCTAACCCTCTAACCCTAACCCCCTAACCCTCTAACCCTAACCCTCTAACCCCCTAACCCTCTGACCCTAACCCCCTAACCCTCTAACCCTAACCCCCTAACCCTCTGACCCTAACCCTCTAACCCCCTAACCCTCTGACCCTAACCCTCTAACCCTCTGACCCTAACCCCCTAACCCTCTAACCCTAACCCTCTAACCCTCTGACCCTAACTCCCTAACCCTCTAACCCTCTGACCCTAACTCCCTAACCCTCTAACCCTAACCCTCTAACCCTAACCCTCTAACCCTCTAACCCTAACCCTCTAACCCTCTGACCCTAACCCTCTAACCCTCTGACCCTAACCCTCTAACCCTCTAACCCTAACCCTCTAACCCTAACCCTCTAACCCTCTGACCCTAACCCTCTAACCCCCTAACCCTCTAACCCTAACCCTCTAACCCTAACCCTCTGACCCTAACCCCCTAACCCTCTAACCCTAACCCTCTAACCCTAACCCTCTAACCCTCTAACCCTCTAACCCTAACCCTCTAACCCTCTAACCCTCTAACCCTAACCCTCTAACCCTCTAACCCTAACCCTCTAACCCTCTAACCCTAACCCTCTAACCCTCTAACCCTCTAACCCTAACCCTCTAACCCTAACCCTCTAACCCTAACCCTCTAACCCTAACCCTCTAACCCTAACCCTAACCCTCTAACCCTCTGACCCTAACCCCCTAACCCTCTAACCCTCTAACCCTAACCCTCTAACCCTAACCCTCTAACCTCTAACCCTAACCCTCTAACCCTAACCCTCTAACCCTCTAACCCTCTAACCCTAACCCTCTAACCCTCTAACCCTAACCCTCTAACCCTCTAACCCTAACCCTCTAACCCTCTAACCCTAACCCTCTAACCCTCTGACCCTAACCCCCTAACCCTCTAACCCTAACCCTCTAACCCTCTAACCCTAACCCTCTAACCCTCTAACCCTAACCCTCTAACCCTCTAACCCTAACCCTCTAACCCTAACCCTCTGACCCTAACCCCCTAACCCTCTAACCCTAACCCTCTAACCCTCTGACCCTAACTCCCTAACCCTCTAACCCTAACCCTCTAACCCTCTGACCCTAACCCTCTAACCCCCTAACCCTCTAACCCTAACCCTCTAACCCTCTAACCCTAACTCTCTAACCCTCTGACCCTAACCCTCTAACCCCCTAACCCTCTAACCCTAACCCTCTAACCGTAACCCTCTAACCCTCTAACCCTAACCCTCTAACCCTCTGACCCTAACCCCCTAACCCCCTAACCCTCTAACCCTAACCCTCTAACCCTAACCCTCTGACCCTAACCCTCTAACCCTCTAACCCTCTAACCCTAACCCTCTAACCCTAACCCTCTAACCCTCTAACCCTAACCCTCTAACCCTCTGACCCTAACCCCCTAACCCTCTAACCCTAACCCTCTAACCCTAACCCTCTAACCCTAACCCTCTAACCCTAACCCCCTAACCCTCTAACCCTAACCCTAACCCTAACCCTAACCCTAACCCTCTAACCCTCTAACCCTAACCCTCTAACCCTCTAACCCTCTAACCCTAACCCTCTAACCCTCTGACCCTAACCCCCTAACCCTCTAACCCTAACCCTCTAACCCTCTAACCCTAACCCTCTAACCCTCTAACCCTAACCCTCTAACCCTCTAACCCTAACCCTCTAACCCTCTAACCCTAACCCTCTAACCCTCTAACCCCCTAACCCCCTAACCCTCTAACCCTCTGACCCTACCTGAAGCAGAAGCTGAAGTGACTTTTATTCAGCGTCATGTCTGTTTCAGGCTGATGACCACATCCAAGCTCAATCTCCTCTGGGATTCCACCCGTTTCCACCCGCGGCCTGTTGTGTTTTGCCGTCTTTGCGTGGGCTCGGCCTTTGGTCTGAACATCCACCATCTGATATTATTATGAATATTGTTGTGACGAGCTTCTACTAACATGACCTACTCCTTGGGCTGTTTTGTATTTTTCATATTTTTTATTTGGTTCTTGGTTTTCATTTATGTGATTACGAGTGTGAGATGATGACTTGGTTTCTTTTCTAATTTGGGCATTTTATGAAAGTATTACAACTTTTTTTGTAAATTTTTAATATGTTTGCAACAAAATGAAGAATTTTCTGTGGCGCCCAGCGGACAAACATTACTGTTGTCATATCTGAACACAAACTGGGAGGAGGGGTTGGATCTGAACACAGACTGGAGAGGAGGAGGAGGTTGGATCTGAACACAGACTGGGAGGAGGATTTTCACAGACATTCGCTTGTGCAAAAGCCTCTGAATCAACAGTGAAGCAACTTTTAAAATAATCACGAACAAATCAACCTTTTCACGACCACTGAAGTCATCCAAGCGATGCCGAGGCCCCGTCATGTATCTGTGATGGCAGTAGTTTAATCCAGACTAACCCTAGACCTGAATGAGACCTGGATCAGACCTACCTGGTAAAAGGTTCATCCTCCAGATTTCAACCCCTTTCACTGCATGTGTCATTGTCCCTAAACTGCACACGTTAAAGCTCCATAAACCAGTTCTATTCATTGATCTCACACGGTTTCTTCCAGACACACGCTGGTCTAAGTTTCAGTAAAACTCCGCTTGGACAGAGTGGACAGTAAATGTCCTCAAAAAGTCACACAACTTTGCAAAGCTGCCCAGATGTTTTTCTGTGTTTGTGAAAAAAACTGTCTCAATAATATTTTAAGAATGAAGCTTGAGGTTTGACATCTATGAAACAGATTTATGTATCAGGTCCAGTTACACAAAAAGCATCTTGAACCCACCAACATCCGCCATTTTGGATTAAAAATAGGTCTCCAGATTTGTTCTGTTTTATTTAAAGATGTTAAGGATGAAAAGTTTGACCTTTCAATGAATGGTGCTGCCGTGATGATGCAACAACTTTCACTGCACCGCCCAGAAACTACACTGCACTGTCCAAAAATTACACTGCACCGCCCAGAAACTACACTGCACCATCCAGAAATTACACTGCACCACCCAGAAACTACACTGCACTGCTCAGAAACTACACTGCACTGCCTGAGGCTCAGCTTGAACCTGAGAGAAAACCCAGGACCTGATCCAAAAGCACTTTTTCCCTGTTTTTGTCATTTGGACCCATTGTGCAGTCGACACCAAAACATCTATTTCATGTTGACGTTCCTGTGTCCACTGCCCATCTGAGATGATCACCGTTGGCAGCTTTTGTTAAACTGGTTCTTCAGACAATAGTCATTGAAAGGCAGCTTTTCTTGAAGAAGCCGTTCAGTGTGGAAATGACCAAATGCATCTGTTTTTGTCCTGTTGACGGTTCCATGGATGAGATGATGTGAAGATGAGGCTAACATGTGTCTGGAAGGAAGGAGCTGGTGCTGATGTTCAAGTAGTGGACATTCATGCACAAACCCAGGTCTGGTCCTTTAAAGGTCTGGATGGGGTCTGTGAAGGTCTCCTGGGCCCAGGTCTGGTCCTTTAAAGGTCTGGATGGGGTCTGTGAAGGTCTCCTGGGCCCAGGTCTGGTCCTTTAAAGGTCTGGATGGGGTCTGTGAAGGTCTCCTGGGCCCAGGTCTGGTCCTTTAAAGGTCTGGATGGGGTCTGTGAAGGTCTCCTGGGCCCAGGTCTGCTCTCAGTTTGCATGTGATATTTATTCCAGTATCTGCACTGAATCAAACGCTATAATAAACGTGAATGTATATAATAACCGTTGTTGTACTGAAATGAATACTTTACTCTGTGTATGTGGTGGGGGTGGGGGGTTGTGGGGGGTTATCTGGGTCCGGATCTAAAACCCTCTGGACTCATGTTTATAAGGTAGAGAACACACAGACTGAAAAGTCCTACAGACGGATGAGAGTCAGACGTGTGTTAGAGAACACATTTTAACTGTCATGGATGGAAGTTCAGCCTGTAGACACACACACACACATATATATATATATGTATATATATATATATATATATATATATATATATATATTTATATATATATTTATATATATACATATGTATGTATGTGTGTATGTATGTATAACTTGCTTTAAAGTCCTTAGACTAATGATAGTGTGTTTGTGTTGATGGGGAACAGACTCAGTATTTGGCCTCTGTGCCTAACCCCCAGATGAAAGGAGAACTTCACAAAATGTTCCCAGTTCTATATTTGTCGATGAGTGGGTACGATTTTATTCTCATTATATAACGACTTTATTCTCGTTAAATAATGATTTTTTTTTTAAACTACGACTTTATTCTCGTAGTGACAAACGTTTTTTTTTTTCTTATGTGGCCCTAATACGCCGTCGTAGTATTTAATGTTAATTTGTTTAATTTCATTTGACTTTTGTTGTAGTGCGCCTTGGTCATGTGACTCACCGTTTCCTTTCTAACCGGAAGTACTTCTTCTTGTTCGGTGTCGGTGTCCTACTATTGTCGGGTGTGAAAGTCCTTAAATGTGGTGAGTCCAACTTTAGCTTCATCCCGAGAGTCTGTGATTTCAGCGGTGTTTGTCAGAAGACAAAGAACTGAACTTAACCGGAAACTGGTTTAAAGTGATTCTTTAATGAAGCTCTAATTAAATCAAACACAAAGGTTAACGTGGCTGTAGCTTCGGCTAATGCTAATGCTAACAGATGGCAGGAAACGACAGGTGTTGAAGACTAAAGTTAATAATTACAGAGTTGAAGCAGACAGAATGTATTTATATGTCACTACTTCATAACAGTAGTTTTCTGATGAGCCTTTCCATTTAGAGCTGGAATAAACTAGACTGTTAAAGCAACGGAGTTAACCAACAGTAACACCTAGAACAGGCTCTGTCAGATCAGAGGGTTAGGGTTAGCCTGATCCTGGCTCTAGCCAGTCTGTGGTCCTGGTTCTAGCCAGTCTGTGGTCCTGGTTCTAGCCAGTCTGTGGTCCTGGTTCTAGCCAGTCTGTGGTCCTGGTTCTAGCCAGTCTGTGGTCCTGGTTCTAGCCAGTCTGTGGTCCTGGTTCTAGCCAGTCTGTGGTCCTGGTTCTAGTCAGTTCTAATAATCTAGTCCGTATTGAATAAAACCATGGACTCATTTCTCTTCATTGTTCTGTTCAAATCTGTCTGATTTTAGTCCAGTTACACAGATGGAAAATGGCCGTTCTATAAACTTGTTTAATAAACCTGCTCCTAGTTTGCACTGTGTGGTATGTTCCTGCATGTTCTAGAGACGGGTTAAAAGCAGAGGTTAAATTTCAGTGTATGGTAAAAAAACAAAAAACAAAACAAAAAACAAAACAGTACTACAAACAGTACTATAAACATGGACAAGAAAGGATGGTACTCTTATGAAGAACCCACAACCTTTCATGAGGCCCACACTTACTACTAAACTCAAAGCTACTGCCAGGATGGAATCATTAGTGACTTGTCTGCAGCCTATACTGTGTCGGGTTAAATATCGAGTCTTTTAGAATTGAGTCTTTTGTGTTTATCTGATGAATTGATTAGTTATTAAAATAATCTACAGACTAATAGATTATTAAAGTCATTGTTAGTTGCAGGCCTAGTTAGGGGGTTAGGGTTAGGTAACGGCGTTGCAATGTCATGTGATTCTGATCATTATCTATGGTTCAGTCTGGTCTGGTTCGGTCTGGTTCAGTCTGGTCTGGTCTGGTCTCACAGAGCTATGTCTGGGCCGGAGCTGCTGCTGGACTCCAGCATCCGGATGTGGGTGGTCCTGCCCATCGTCTTCATCACCTTCTTTGTCGGTGTGATCCGTCACTACGTCACCCAACTCCTACACAGCGACAAGAAGATCGACCTGGAGCAGGTGTCTGACAGGTGAGAGCTGACCTCCTGTTTGGGGGTGGTCTAAACCTGTAAACCAGTCCTATTTGGGGGTGGGCTCATTGTTGCAGCTGAACCTGAAGACCCACCCCCTCTGGAACTGAACCAACCACATCAGTATCCCAGAGGTTTGACTTACAGGTTGACGTACTCCCATTAAAGAGGGTTCTTCTAACTTTTTTGAGCAGTGTATATTGGACTGATCTGTCATCACTCACCGTTTATCCTGAATGGTCCTGCACAGATGATTTATCCATCATGTTTAGAGCAAAACATCAGTGATAGCATCAACAATTGCGACTTTAAATGTTTACTTACATACTCATAAAACTGATGATTGCAGTGTTTCATTCAATTTCCACTGATGTTTCTCCTCTTTGTGTTCAGTCAAGTTCTGCTACGAAGCCGAATCCTCCGCGAGAACGGGAAGTACATCCCCCGACAGGTAAACACGCACTGTTTACAGGTAATTACGCACTGTTTACAAGCAAACATGCACTGTTTACAGGTAAACATTCACTGTTTACTAGCAAACATGCACAGTTTACAAGCAAACACGCACTGCTTACAGGTAAACACGCTCTGTTTACAGGTAAACACACACTGTTTACAGGTAAACACCCTTTTTTTTATTTTTACCAGTAAAAAAATGTGATTTAAAATGTCATTACATGAATTTGAACCAGAGCAGGTGGTTCCTCTGACTCTGGTCCAGATGATGGGTCTTCTTCTTCTGCCTGTTCTTCTGTTCTTTGTCCGTCTGTTTTCAGTTTCGTGGAGGCTGGTTTCAGTAAATCTTACTGATGCTTTCTTTCTGTTTTAGTCTTTTGCCATGAGGAAACATTATTTCAACAATGCAGAGACCGGGTTCTTCAAGAAGGTGAAGAGGAAAGTCATCCCTAAGAACCCAATGACAGGTCAGCTTTAAGGTCAACAATCCTGTTACCCATGACGACCAGTAGTGTTTGAGCGGTGGTCCTGATCAGTCTGCTAACAGGGCTCTTATTGGTTTGGGTTAGATTGACAACAGCATTATTTCTCTGCCTGTTGTTTATAAAATAATAAAATAAACATGCTTATTCTTAGTTGTCAGTCACATGACTTTTTTTGTTGTCGCCGCCACCATCTTTAGGACCTAGCGCACAGAGGGGAATGGCTAGTCAGATAGGTGTCAATCAAAAGGTAACAAGTTAGTGTGTCATTCTTTACCGGTATCATCGGCAGAAGAAGTCAATAAGGATGTCTCCGAGGAAAATGGAAAAATCCCCAACGCTGATCTCAGGTTGGACAGATATTCCTACTGTTTCTGTGCCTTGGTGGATCTTCCGTGTGTTTTGGACCTAAATACTTTACTGGATTATATTTGCTGGACTGTTAGGAGGAAAACCAGACCATATTTGTTGGGATGGATTGATGTTTGATCTGCAGACAGATTTCAAAAGTAAGAAAAGCCACATTTCTCACATTTTGCTTTTCTGGAAAACAGCCTTTTGCGTATGTGGTGTTGCAGTTTCATTTCAGATTGGTTTATATATCTGGAAGGACGAGTTTGTTCGCTTTCATTGGATGTGAAACAAGTGGAGGTGCATTAATGATGGAGCTGTGGACATGGGAGGTGTTTAAGATAACCAGCTCTACGTCCCACGACTGGGACGCAAGACTGTTAAGGGGTTGGTGTCCAGTGGTCTGGCGTGTCCTGTTGGTGTCCAGTGGTCCTGTTGGTGTCCAGTGGTCTGGAGTGTCCTGTTGGTGTCCAGTGGTCCTGTTGGTGTCCAGTGGTCTGGAGTGTCCTGTTGGTGTCCAGTGGTCTGGCGTGTCCTGTTGGTGTCCAGTGGTCCTGTTGGTGTCCAGTGGTCTGGCGTGTCCTGTTGGTGTCCAGTGGTCCTGTTGGTGTCCAGTGGTCTGGCGTGTCCAGTTGGTGTCCAGTGATCCTGTTGGTGTCCAGTGGTCTGGCGTGTCCTGTTGGTGTCCAGTGGTCCTGTTGGTGTCCAGTGGTCTGGAGTGTCCTGTTGGTGTCCAGTGGTCCTGTTGGTGTCCAGTGGTCTGGAGTGTCCTGTTGGTGTCCAGTGGTCTGGCATGTCCTGTTGGTGTCCAGTGGTCTGGCTTGTCCTGTTGGTGTCCAGTGGTCTGGCATGTCCAGTTGGTGTCCAGTGTCTCTGCAGATGTCCTCCTGTATCTTCTGTCTTCTGTCTGGCTTTCTGTGGATGTGTTCATATATAGAGCTCTGTCTTCTTGGACCTGCTGTTGCCACAGTCCAGCAGACACAAGGCATGCTGGGTACTTCAGCGTACGGTCCCTGGACAGTCCTAAAGGTGGCGGTGGGATTGCTCTGGGATGTCACATGACATCTACGAATAGATGTTCTGTCCAGAATCTGTAGAATTCTGCTGAAACAGTTATTTCCCCCCAAAGGAAAACCAGGGCCTGGTTCCTCCTGAACCCAGGACTTTTTCTAGACTGTGTTTGACATGTCAGTGGTGGGTTCAGTGTACAGAGACCAACCCTGGGTTGGACTTAAACCTGGACGCGGACTAGCCTTACCTGTACCTGTGGCCCTTTTCACCTGGTCTGCTTCCATTATTATATACTATATAAACCTTAAAGTTGATGAAGTTCATTGGTCAGTTAATGGATAATAGCATTTAATATAATATAATATAATATAATATAATATAATATAATATAATATAATATAATACTGTATAATATAACTAGTGCTGGGCAGCGATTAAAATTTTTAATCGCAACTAATCGTGTGGATTTCTGCGATTAATTGCAGTTATTGGGGGGGGCATCAACAGCGTGTTTTGCCTTTAAAGCTCTACCTACTGATGTGGCATTTCTCACAGCACTTAGTAAAAGTTTGAACATGAACAACCCGCCTCCCTCCAAAGCTCCACCCACTTCCCTCTGCCTGAGCTCTGAGGCTCCTCCTCTCTCCTCCTCTCACCTGATGCACGCGGAGGAAGCAGGGGTGGAGGTCTGGTCTGCTTTGGTGCGTCCGCAGACCCCTCCCTTAGTAATCAGATACATCATCCATCTGCCGCGGGCCCACGGCCCCTGTTCCATCAGTAGACCCTGTGTTTAAGGGTGTGGTCTGTATTTAAGGGTGTGGTCTGTGCAGTACTGGGTCAGGGTCTTCACTGCACCATGGAGATGAGTTGCCCAGGCGACGGGCGCGCGCACTGTGAACGCGCGGCCTCCGTGAATTTTCCGTGGACATTTGCGGTTTCAGTCCATACATTTCTCATCCACATAATCCTACATGTGTGACACCAGGTACATGTACCTGTATGAGTCCCACCGTCATAAAAGCTGAGCTTTATGCAGACCTGTTCAGTCCAGTACAGCTGACTTCCAGACTTTTATCTCCATCCTTCATTCATTGGACTCCTGTTTGTTCCCCTCAGTTGTCGTTTCTGTTCATAAATCCGTTTTTCCCTTCCACATGTGAATGTCAGTTCTATCCAAACACATCCTAGACAGTAGACTGTGGTCAGTGACAGTAGACTGTGGTCAGTGGACAGTAGACTGTGGTCAGTGGACAGTAGACTGTGGTCAGTGACAGTAGACTGTGGTCAGTGACAGTAGACTGTGGTCAGTGACAGCAGAAGCAGCGCCAGTGAAGTGTCAGATTCAGAGGGACACATATCGGATGCGGGGACGGCGATAATGAATCGGATGCTGGACGGCCGTAATGGATGATTGACAGGAGGCTCAGTCAGGTTCGGCCAATTATTTCATTTGGACCGAATAAAATGATTGGTCAGACTTTTATCAGAAATATATGAGAATTAAACATTTTTGAGTTTTAATACCTGGTGGATTTCTTTTACATTTTAGTTTGACACACACTTATTAGGAGCATTTGAAGATGACAAAAGAAAAGTGTAAAAATGCCACATCATACGGTAGAGCTTTAAGTGATATTTCATGACTCGAAATACTCCAGTGATAAAAATAATTCCATACTGCAGTGCTTCCAAACACCTGTGTCCCCCCCCCCCCACCGTCTGAAGACATTTAAAATGAAAATGTCCATGGAACAGACCGCTACTTTTCTCGATGTTTATGTCCACACATGTTTATTTCCGCTTGTGAGTGATTGACAGGAGTCCTAGTCCCACTGATCAGTACTAATACTAATAAGCTCAATAATCTGTGATGTTCAGATGTTCAAAGTAAACAAAGGGGGCCCTCTAGTGGTGGGAATAAGTTGCACTAACGTATGTTTTGTCCTTACGGTGTTCCCGTAGTCAGTTCGGACATAAGAAGGAACTAACAGACACGTTTCTGGCACTCTGTTTGTATGGCCCCAAAAACGTTTGCCTGTGAGTGTTTTCTGTTCAGTTGTTGTCAGAATGAATAGTATCAAATATCTCTGATGTGAACCTTTGTTGCTGGATAAAAGGACGTTGTAAATCTTAAATTAATCTGTAAATGCTAATTGTTAGCGTGTCTATGGATTTTCCCATTCAAGTTAGCATCGAGCTAGCGATCTTTTTCCCATTCATTTAAATGTATAATGCCATGCAAATGTACTAAGGCAGTGAACAGAACTCAGACAGATTTTGTTTGTATGTGTCAGTTTTACAGTGAGCCTACAGGAACAGATTTGGACACAAGTTTTGGGCTTTTCTTGTTTAACCTGTTGTCTATCTGCAGCTAATCGCTACACGCACACAAGCAGAAGAATAGGAGTTAGAATTGTACTGTCCTCGCTAAGACGTCTGTACTTAGTCTGAGCTAGACAGCGAACTAAACTCTGAACTGACGATGCCAGATCTGTGCTCTGAAGTCTGCAGCTTTAATGTCCATACTTGACATCATGCAGACTGACAGAGTGAAACTATCAAATACAGACAAAATAATTCAATTAGTTATGTCTGTTAATGATATGCATATTCACAGAGAATGCATAGATGTAATTATTATAAACTTGAATTGACTGCTAATACAACAGTCACATGGTAAGTAAGTAAAGGTCAGTTCAAAGGCTGGCATGTTAAACACAACCAATGAATTTACATCAACTGAACATGAGCCTGCAGAAAGAATTAGCAACCCATCTGCGACTGCTAGCATAAACCAATTGTCTCAAGGTCAAGGTTACTTTATTTATATCCGTAGGTAGATTTGTTTTGCAGTCTAGGTGATTGCTTTGGTATGACAACAGTACATACATTGAACATGTTAATAACACATTGTAATAAACACATCCAAAATAACATCATAAACATGTGTCTAACGGCACGTTTGAATGTGAAATTATTGATCAAACGACAGAATGATTGACACATACACGCGTTGAACTGCAGGAGTTACACACAGTTGGATTCAGCATTACTCGGAAAGTTCGCTCACTTTTCTCCTCTCAGCTACACCGGCACCGGCGCTTGGTGCGTGTGGAGCACCAAAAAAAAAAGCATGAGTTTCAAAATAAGAGTCCGTATGTAAACATGAACTAAGACTTGCTTGAAAGGCAGAATGGCATTAACAGGAGATTTTTTAAAAATTGTCGGCGTTATTTGATGAATGCGTTAACGCGGTAATAACGCGTTAACTTGCCCAGCCCTAAATATAACATAATATAATATAATTATAATCATATATAATACCATGTGTGTTCCAGACCACAGCATGTTGACCGACATGATGAAAGGAAACCTCACCAATGTTCTGCCAATGATTGTGATCGGTGGATGGATTAACTGGGCCTTTTCTGGATTCGTCATCAGTGAGTTTTACAACTAACCCACACCAACCCCAGAATAACCCACACACTCACATTAACCAAAACACCAGTAACTCACCGATGGGTTAACTAGTAACTCTCACCAGAGGCACCATCAAAATAGCATTGTCTAATCAGCTGATAGTTTACACTATAGCTCTGTTAGCTTGGCTCTGTTAGATTAGCTGTGTTAGCTTAGGTGTGTTTTTAGACTAATATGGCCACAGTAAAACCACTAATCCCCTCTGTTAGCTTAGCTCTGTTAGCTTAGCTCTGTTTTTAGACTAAAACAGCCACAGTAAAACCACTAATCCCCTCAGTTATCTTAGCTCTGTTAGCTTAGCTCTGTTTTTAGACTAAAACAGCCACAGTAAAACCACTAATCCCCTCTGTTAGCTTAGCTCTGTTAGCTTAGCTCTGTTTTTAGACTAAAACAGCCACAGTAAAACCACTAATCCCCTCTGTTATCTTAGCTCTGTTAGCTTAGCTCTGTTTTTAGACTAAAACAGCCACAGTAAAACCACTAATCCCCTCTGTTAGCTTAGCTCTGTTAGCTTAGCTCTGTTTTTAGACTAAAACAGCCACAGTAAAACCACTAATCCCCTCTGTTAGCTTAGCTCTGTTAGTTTAGCTCTGCTTTTAGACTAAAACAGCCACAGTAAAACCACTAATCCCCTCTGTTAGCTTAGCTCTGTTAGCTTAGCTCTGTTTTTAGACTAAAACAGCCACAGTAAAACCACTAATCCCCTCTGTTATCTTAGCTCTGTTAGCTTAGCTCTGTTTTTAGACTAAAACAGCCACAGTAAAACCACTAATCCCCTCTGTTAGCTTAGCTCTGTTAGCTTAGCTCTGTTTTTAGACTAAAACAGCCACAGTAAAACCACTAATCCCCTCTGTTAGCTTAGCTCTGTTAGTTTAGCTCTGCTTTTAGACTAAAACAGCCACAGTAAAGCTTCAGCTTGTATCAGACTCAGTTTGACCCACTGTCAAAGTTGTTTTTTAATGGTTCTTGTCCTCTGCCCAACCTTGGTGTGTCTTTTCATTGCCATGGAAACCAGACTCAGTGCTGCCTCCAGTGGTCATGTCTGTTTGGTGACATGTCAGAGGTCAGGGGTCATGTCTGAGCACTGACCATGTTTCAATGACAGTAGAAATACTGTGTGTACTTCAAACCCTGCACTAACCCTAACACAGCACAGGCTTTGAAAAGGCTCTGAGCTTAAACACTTTGACGTGTGACGTCTGTGTGACTTGTTTCTCTTGTTTCTGTTGTGGTCGTCATGGCGACCAGCCAAGGTGCCGTTTCCTTTGACCTTGAGGTTCAAACCCATGTTGCAGAGAGGAATTGACCTGCTGACCCTGGATGCCTCCTGGTAAAGACCCTGAACACAATACTAATATGAACACAGCAGACCCTGAACGCAACACTATACAGCAGTTGACTTGATTGCTTACATTGTTGAATTGACTGATAATCGCTTCCTCTGTCTGTGTATTGGTTTATTGATCGCTGGTTGGTTTTCTCTCTGCAGGGTGAGCTCAGCGTCCTGGTACTTCTTGAACGTGTTCGGCCTGAGGAGCATGTACAGCCTCATCCTGGGACAGGACAACGGTCAGACGTCCGATCCTCCTGAACGCCCCACGGCCCTTCCGTCAGTCTGTGACTTAAGTTCTGCTTCCTTCTGTCTCTGCTTGTAGCTGCTGATCAGTCTCGGCTCATGCAGGAGCAGATGACGGGCGCTGCCGTGGCCATGCCCCCCGACCCCAACAAGGCCTTTAAGGTGAGAACAGTAGAGCTTCCGCTTTCATGGGAACATTGGACGGCCTTCACCGCAGAACCACCTTCATTCACTGCAGTCAGTTCTCATGGACACTTTGTGGGATGAGATCCATTAAGAAACAACTGTGACAGTGGGTCAAGTGACTGATAAAAGCTGAAGCAGTTGTTTCATCCACCGGACTCAGCTGTAAATGTAAAGAGCAGAGTTGGATTCTGAGGCGGATGAAGGTACACAGATATTATGGGGTGTTCTTATCTTTGCTTCGTTTCCATTTGTCAATCTGTAGTTCAGACTAAACAGTGAAAGTTCGGACCTCGTTTATTGGATTCCAGCAGACCTGTAGTTCAGGTACTGACGACATAAACCAACAGAAAACAGAGCTAAGCTAACAGAGCAAAGCTAACAGAACTAAGCTAACAGCTCTAATGTAAACTATCAGCTGATTAGACAGTGTTACTTTGGGTGTCTGACTCTGGTGGACTGAGTGGACACTTCAAGTATGTCCTGTTTGTCTTCGTCTGTTGACCCTGACTACAGACTGAACTGGACTCGGTCTAGTCCATGTCCACGTTCCAACCACATTCAGACCCGTCCTGTATGTCTACTGTGTCCCACTTTGGATGCTGAGTCTCAGCTGTGACTTTTGTTTCAGAGCGAGTGGGAGGCGTTGGAGATCGTGGACCATAAATGGGCTCTGGAGAACGTGGAGGAGGAGCTGATGTCCAGAGACCTGAACTTTGGGACGTTCTTCAGTCAGGACAGAACATGCACTATGTTCTAGAAGCAGTTGGACATGAACTGTTCTGGACTCTACCCTGGGTCCACCTAGACCTGTTGGCCTGAATTTCAAACCTTCCGTTGAAATTTGTCAGTGATCAGAAGTGAATGCGTTCATTTTTCAGAGGCTTTTCATTCAAACACTTGTGGATCATTTTCTACACAGTTCCTTTGACCGTTGGAACATCTGGATGTCAGAGGTTTTCCAGATGTTCCACAACACCAGTGGGTCAGGAACCACGGCTTTATTCTGAAACACTGTCTGGAACCCAGTCCTGCTGGATGTGAGCCAGTTTGGACCGAACCGTCCTGGAGCTGGTTCTGCTCAAACCCACGTGACTTCATGTGTGAGTTCAATAAAGGTGCCATAAAGAACTGGATTCATCTGCAGGTTGTTTTAATTCTGTTTCAGATTCTATAGAAGTTTTTCTGTAAAACTCAACAGGTCAGTGCAGGGACACTTTGACCATAGACCACCCAAACCCGAACCCAGAATTAACCCAAACCCAAAGAAAGTTGAATTTGGACTGGTTCTGGAATATGGTTCCAAAGGGTTTTATTAAATGAATGCGGTATTTAGAAGGGTTCTATGAGGTATTTTAGGTGTTTTTAAGCCTTTATGTAGGTTTTTTCCGAGGACCTAAAATTTTCAAAAAGTAAGACTATAGTATGTCATTTTAGAACGTCCAACTTGGACTGGTTCTGGAATATGGTTCCAAAGGGTTTTATTAAATGAATGCGGTATTTACGTAGAAGGGTTCTATGAGGTATTTAAGGGGTTTTTATCCCTTTATTTAGGTTTTTTCCAAGGACCTCAAATTTTCATAAAGTAAGACTATAGTATGTCGTTTTAGAACGTCCAATTTGGACTGGTTCTGGAATATGGCACTAAGGGGTTTTATTTAACTAATGAAATATTTAGAAGGGTTCTATGAGGTATTTTAGGGGTTTTTTTAAAGAATTTTTTAGGTTTTGCCCATTGACCTCTGATGGTCAAAAAGTAAGACTATAGTATGTCATTTTAGAACGTCCAATTTTTACTGGTTCTAGAGGATTGTTTTACAGGGTTCTATTTAACTAATAAAGTATTTAGAAGGGTTCTATGAGGTATTTTAGGTGTTTTTAAGTGTTTATTTTGATTTTTTTCGAGGACCTGTGCTGGTCAAAAAGTAAGACTATAGTATGTCATTTTAGAACGTCCAATTTGGACTGGTTCTGGAATATGGTTCTAAAGGGTTTTATTTAACTAATGAGGTGTTTAGAAGAGTTCTATGAGGTATTTTAGGTGTTTTTAAGCCTTTATTTTGAATTTTTCCGAGGACCTCAAATTTTCATAAAGTAAGACTATAGTATGTCGTTTTAGAACGTCCAATTTGGACTGGTTCTGGAATATGGTTCTAAAGGGTTTTATTTAACTAATGGAGTATTTAGAAGGGTTACATGAGGTATTTTAGGTGTTTTTCAGCCTTTATTCAGATTTTTTTTCGAGGATCTCTGAATGTCAGAAAGTAAGACTATAGTATGTCGTTTTGGAACATCCAGTTTGGACTGGTTCTGGAATATGGTTCTAAAGGGTTTTATTAAATGAATGCGGTATTTAGAAGGGTTCCATGAGGTATTTTAGGTGTTTTTAAGCCTTTATTTCGTTTTTTCCAAGGACCTCAAATTTTCAAAAAGTAAGACTATAGTATGTCGTTTTAGAACGTCCAAGTTGGACTGGTTCTGGAATATGGTTCTAAAGGGTTTTATTTAACTAATGAGGTATTTAGAAGGGTTCTATGAGGTATTTTAGGGTTTTTTTTAAAGAATTTTTTAGGTTTTGTCCGTTGACCTCTGATGGTCAAAAAGTAAGACTATAGTATGTCATTTTAGAACGTCCAATTTTTACTGGTTCTAGAGGATTGTTTTACAGGGTTCTATTTAACTAATAAAGTATTTAGAAGGGTTCTATGAGGTATTTTAGGTGTTTTTCAGTGTTTATTTTGATTTTTTTCGAAGACCTGTGCTGGTCAAAAAGTAAGACTATAGTATGTCATTTTAGAATGTCCAATTTGGACTGGTTCTGGAATGTGGTTCTAAAGGGTTTTATTTAACTAATGAGGTGTTTAGAAGAGTTCTATGAGGTATTTTAGGTGTTTTTAAGCCTTTATTTTGAATTTTTCCGAGGACCTCAAATTTTCATAAAGTAAGACTATAGTATGTCGTTTTAGAACGTCCAATTTGGACTGGTTCTGGAATATGGTTCTAAAAGGTTTTATTTAACTAATGAAATATTTAGAAGGGTTCTGTGAGGTATTTTAGGGGTTTTTTTAAAGAATTTTTTAGGTTTTGTCCATTGACCTCTGATGGTCAAAAAGTAAGACTATAGTATGTCATTTTAGAACGTCCAATTTGGACTGGTTCTAGAGGATTGTTTTACAGGGTTCTATTTAACTAATAAAGTATTTAGAAGAGTTCTATGAGGTATTTTAGGTGTTTTTAAGTGTTTATTTTGAATTTTTTTGAGGACCTGTGCTGGTCAAAAAGTAAGACTATAGTATGTCATTTTAGAACGTCCAATTTGGACTGGTTCTGGAATATGGTTCTAAAGGGTTTTATTTAACTAATGAGGTGTTTAGAAGAGTTCTATGAGGTATTTTAGGTGTTTTTAAGCCTTTATTTTGAATTTTTCCGAGGACCTCAAATTTTCATAAAGTAAGACTATAGTATGTCGTTTTAGAACGTCCAATTTGGACTGGTTCTGGAATATGGTTCTAAAGGGTTTTATTTAACTAATGGAGTATTTAGAAGGGTTACATGAGGTATTTTAGGTGTTTTTCAGCCTTTATTCAGATTTTTTTTCGAGGATCTCTGAATGTCAGAAAGTAAGACTATAGTATGTCGTTTTGGAACATCCAGTTTGGACTGGTTCTGGAATATGGTTCTAAAGGGTTATATTAAATGAATGCGGTATTTAGAAGGGTTCCATGAGGTATTTTAGGTGTTTTTAAGCCTTTATTTCATTTTTTCCAAGGACCTCAAATTTTCAAAAAGTAAGACTATAGTATGTCGTTTTAGAACGTCCAAGTTGGACTGGTTCTGGAATATGGTTCTAAAGGGTTTTATTTAACTAATGAGGTATTTAGAAGGGTTCTATGAGGTATTTTAGGGGTTTTTTTTAAAGAATTTTTTAGGTTTTGTCCGTTGACCTCTGATGGTCAAAAAGTAAGACTATAGTATGTCATTTTAGAACGTCCAATTTTTACTGGTTCTAGAGGATTGTTTTACAGGGTTCTATTTAACTAATAAAGTATTTAGAAGGGTTCTATGAGGTATTTTAGGTGTTTTTCAGTGTTTATTTTGATTTTTTTCGAAGACCTGTGCTGGTCAAAAAGTAAGACTATAGTATGTCATTTTAGAATGTCCAATTTGGACTGGTTCTGGAATGTGGTTCTAAAGGGTTTTATTTAACTAATGAGGTGTTTAGAAGAGTTCTATGAGGTATTTTAGGTGTTTTTAAGCCTTTATTTTGAATTTTTCCGAGGACCTCAAATTTTCATAAAGTAAGACTATAGTATGTCGTTTTAGAACGTCCAATTTGGACTGGTTCTGGAATATGGTTCTAAAGGGTTTTATTTAACTAATGGAGTATTTAGAAGGGTTACATGAGGTATTTTAGGTGTTTTTCAGCCTTTATTCAGATTGTTTTTTCGAGGATCTCTGAATGTCAGAAAGTAAGACTATAGTATGTCATTTTAGAACGTCCAGTTTGGACTGGTTCTGGAATATGGTTCTAAAGGGTTATATTAAATGAATGAGGCATTTAGAAGGGTTATATGAGGTATTTTAGGTGTTTTTAAGCCTTTATTGAGGTTTTTCCGATGACCTCAAATTTTCAAAAAGTAAGTCTATAGTATGTCGTTAACCCAACGTTAACCCTAACCCAGCGATTACACTAAGCCCAGTCTGGTTCTGGTTGGTCCACGTAGTTTAAGCCCGGTCTGGTTGATCCACATAGTTCCCAAAAACATCCGACTCATGTTTATATCTGATAATAATCATCTTTTATTTATATCAAAAGATTCAAAGTACAATAAAATATTTCCATCTGATATTTAACAGGAAGACAAAGAAAGAAACCAGTCCAGCGTTTGTCCTTCAGCAGGAAGAAGAATCTGAAGAAGAAGCCATTTGTTTCAATAGAAAAATACTGTACACAGAGGTGGACCTCAGAGCCGGTCCTTGGACCAGAGGTCTCACTCTGAGTCCTAGTCTGAAGCCAAACGACTGCAGCTCCTCATATGAATGTGAAAATAATATGACACCACAGAAACCAACCCAAACGTACAGACTTTAAATGAGGTTTGAAAGAAAAACAGCACATACATTCATCTGATTTCAAACATGTTTTGATCCATTAATTTATGAAACTAAATGAAATATTACTGCTTTAACTTTAACTGGAAACTGAAATATTTTTACAACAAACCGAAAATAATGAGCAGATTCTGACGTTTGACCTGAATTCAAAGCTGTTTGATGTGGCAGTAAATGATCGGAAACATTTAATGAATTCACTGATTAAGGATCAAACTCCGTAAATGTTCCGTTTGTTCGAATTAAACAGATGCAGATGATGAAGGTCAAAGGTCGATCCTCATCACTTTCACTGATGCAGGAACTGAATTCAACTAAAACCACAGGAAACAAAGTGTCGACGGTGAATCTTCTCTCACCTTCACCTGAGAATCACTGACGTTTGGTCCACGCCCACAGACCACGCCCACAGCCCAGAGGTGTTCAAGTGTCACTGGGAATATCTATTTCAAGTCATTTACTGTCCAGTGGAACAAACTGACACAGCAGCTTCGTTCACTCTGTTTCCATGGTGACACAGGAGGCGGAGCCCGGCCCCGCCTCATCATTTTTGCAGGAATTGGCATTGTGAGGTTGGCTGTCAGACGAAGGGGCGGGGTTTGTGCTGGGGGCGGGCAGAGTGGGTTTTCTGATCTTGTCTTGTCGATGGTAGAACAAGACGTAGGCAGCGTTTGTCTGGAGGTGGAGACAAGGACACACACAAGGTCATTTAACACGGGTCACATGTGATGAGACGGATCAATAAAACTCAAAGACCTGAAACTGATCGGATCAGTACGAGTCATGATGTCACTGTGGATAAAGCTGTTGCTTTGACTGTTTTGTTCCATCGTTAATGAGTCTTTAAAAGGATGATTGTCCCTTTAACCTTAAATACTGGACCTGGATCTGGACCTGGACTGGACTAGACTGAACCTGAACCTGGACCGGACCTGGACTGGAATGGACTGGACTGAACCTGGACCTGGACCGTCTTACTCACCACTATCTGCTCCTCTTTGGCATAGGTCACTTTACTGTCGTCCAAATAGTACCACTGACCGTTGTCCTTGTTCCGGGCATAGCTGGTGTCTTTGAACGTAACACACACAAACATGACATCATCAGTGTTAAAGCATCGCATTGAAAACATGTAAACAGACGTGACATCATTAGAGTCAAAGCAGGTCGACTCCACTCGTTGACCTTCTACAGAAACAGGAAACACACGTCTCGTCCCTTCCTTCTACAGGTTTTTAACAGATGAATGTTAAATGTCCTACAGTGTCCGTCTCTCAGTCCTCCGTAATGATTGGACACAGCGATGAGGTCATAACGGCTCGGAGGCTCCCCATTGGCCGGGTGTTTCCTCAGAAGGCAGTCGGAGAAGTCCAGGTCTCTGAAACCACAACAAGAAACCATCACAACCCTGTGTGTCCTCCAGTGGACACATCCGTGTCCTCCAACATTCTAACAGTTAACACCTGGTTTGAGTTTCTGACGAACAGGTGGAATCGACCAGAACATCAAGTCGTCCCCTGTGCTGGGACACGTCCTGCATGTCCTCACACAACCCCCCGTGTCCGTCCCCGTCAGTACCTGAGGGGGAAGTCCACGATGCTGTCCAGTTTCTCTCTGGTGAACTTGGTGTAGGAGAACCTCTTCAGATGGATGATCAGGACCTCCGGCAGAGACCACAGGTCCAGCTTCTTGGTGGCCAGCTGGTGTGTCTTACACACTGGACAGTACCTGAACACACCACACATGATGGGGTTAGTCTGCGGTCACCGTGGTAACCAGTAGCATGTGTCCGACAGATGAAAACACCACAGCATTTGGAGGAAATGTTGACGTATTCGAAGGAAACAAGTTTCATCTGCAGTGAAATGACCGATGTTTAACGGCATTGAATTCACAGAAACAACCAAGAAAACAAACAAACAAATGAACAAAGGAACGAACGAACAAATGAAGGAACAAATGAACAAACAAACAAAGGAACGAACAAATGAACAAATGAAAAAAGGAATGAACCAATGAACAAACGAACAAATGAACGAACAAACAAATGAGCAAAAAACACAAATGAAAGAACGGACAAAAAGCACATGAGTGAACAATACAAATTAGCGCCTGGGACTGTGGACCAGTCTGTCCCCCATGTCCTCATACCATGACGATAAGTCCAGGAGTCCGATCGTCTCAGATGACACGGTGTGTTTGAGAAGGGACAACCGTTACCATGGTGACATCAGTTTTGCAGGACATGATGCGGACACGATGAAGACCGAGCAGAGTGAAGAACAACATAGCACTGGACTGAGTGAGTTGGGTGAATGTGTGTGTGGTTGCTATGGTTACCATGGGTTCTCCTCCTCCAGCGTCTCCACGGTGGTGAACAGTTCTATACACTCCTGGAGCTGGACCGTGGTCTGCTGCTGAGGAACCTCCATACTGACGTGTTTCACATACTTCTACAGGAAGAGCAGGAGGACAGAAGGACAAAGGGTCAAAGGTCAGAAGGACGAGAGGGTCAGAAAAACAAAGGGTCAGGGGTCAGAGGGTCACTGACCTCTGCCTCGTTCTCATTGTAGAACCTCTTCTTCATGTCAGGGTCCCAGTCGATTGCAACGTAGGGCTGAGCTGAAGACAAGAACAAAGACCATCACACACCTGGGTTAGGAACAGGGTTAGGGTTAGGAACAGGGTTAGGAACAGGGTTAGGGTTAGGAACAGGGTTAGGAACAGGGTTAGGGTTAGGAACAGGGTTAGGGTTAGGAACAGGGTTAGGAACAGGGTTAGGGTTAGGAACAGGGTTAGGGTTAGGAACAGGGTTAGGGTTAGGAACAGGGTTAGGGAACAGGGTTAGGGTTAGGAACAGGGGTTAGGGTAGGAACAGGTTAGGACAGGGTTAGGGTTAGGAAACAGGGTTAGGTTAGGAACATGGTTAGGGTTAGGAACGGGTTAGGGAACAGGGTTAGGGTTAGGAACAGGTTCGGTTAGGAACAGGGTTAGGTTAGGAACAGGTTAGGGTTAGGAACCGAGGTTAGGAACAGGGTTAGGGTTAGGAACAGGGTTAGGGTTGGAACAGGGTTAGGGTTAGGAACAGGGTTAGGAACAGGTTAGGGTTAGGAACAGGGTTAGGATTAGGAACAAGGTTAGGGGTTAGGAACAGGGTTAAGGGTAGGTTAGGAACAGGGTTAGATTAGGAACAGGGGTTAGGAACGGTTAGTAGGGTTATGAACGAGGGTTAGGAACAGTGGTTAGGGTTAGGAACAGGGTTAGGGTTAGGAACAGGGTTAGGAACGGGGTTAGGAACAGGGTTAGGAACAGGGTTAGGGTTAGGAACAGGGTTAGGGTTAGGAACAGGGTTAGGAACAGGGTTAGGGTTAGGAACAGGGTTAGGGTTAGGAACAGGGTTAGGAACAGGGTTAGGGTTAGGAACAGGGTTAGGGTTAACCCTAAAAGCAGAACCCATGTGAACTGTTACCATAGCGGTGTTGATAAGACCAGTATTATTATGGGATGTTCAAACTCACAGCTGAAGGACACAGCGCTGTCCCCCTCCCCCGTCCCTCTTTCCGTTGTCCCATTGGAGTTCACCGCCTGGATGCTGAACAGGCTCCTCCTCCTCTTAGGACACGCCCTCTTCTTCATTGGCTGCTCATTGGCGGTCGGGCTGGGAGAACTCGCTTCCTCCTGCTTGTCCTCTTCTTTGTCTTGTGTAGCATTTTGGACCGATTCTAGGGCTGGTTCTGAGGCCAGTTCTGGGGCCGGTTCTGGGGCTGGTTCTGAGGCCGGTTCTGGGGCGGTGGTCCCACTAGAGTCTCTGGAACACGGGCCATCAGAGCGGCAGAACGCCTCCACCTCCTCCGCCTGCTTCTGGGTGCCATTGCTGGTTACTGTGGCGGTGTCACGGTCTACTGGTGTCTGCATGTTGTTCAGGTGGGGGAGGGGCTCAGCAGGGACATCTGATTGGCTGTTTGTGCTGCAGCAGGGCTCCGACTGGGAGGGGCCAGGTCTGTCCACGCTGTCCTGATCATCATCTGATGAAAACAGGCTGAAGTGAGAATGTGTGTACCACATGTGATGTGGATGACCATGAGTTTACCAGGTGCACTCGAACGCACCACGTAGATGTTTTCATCTGACATCAAAACACTGTCATCACTTTTCATTAAGAAATTTTGGAACATTTTTTAATTCATTTATTCACCGACCTGAACATTTACTTGTAATAAATATAAAGATGTGTCAATCACTTCAAATTTATGAGGCGTTTGTGGTCTTCATGGAAAACGTTTTTTAAATGCGTCTGTCACATTAAAATGAGGCTGAATAGATGAGTAACAAAGTCCTCAAACATCTCAGGTGAAAAAAAACATCTGTTTGTGAGTTTGATAAATGTCCTGAACTTTGGACAGTCTGACTCTGGGGACACCCGAGTGTCCAGGAACCCTGAGGTGGACTGAGTCCAAACCTGATTCTGGGTTGTTTTGTGAGATCAGAGACGGAAACATGTAAAAGTGACAGTTTAAAACCTGAACCCGAGAAACGAGTGGACAGGACAATGTCCAGTCCATGACTAGGGATGGGAATCGAGAACCAGTTCTTTTTGAGAACCGGATCCCAGTAGCTCGATTCCTTGGAATCGTTTGCCTGCCTGCTTAACGATTCTGCTTATTGAGTCCACCTTCATTGCGCATGCGTGATGACGTCAAGCGTACGCTGCATTGTTTTGGTCAGAACGAAGACAGCATGGTGTTGAGGCAGAAATGGTCCAAAAAGACCACACCAGGTCCAAACAGACCACACCAGGTCCAAACAGACCACACCAGGTCCAGTTGAACTCTGTCAAAGCTTCCATTTCTTCTAAAGGTGGAATCCCTCCAATATCCTCAAACATTTGTCCACATGTGACTCATTTACAGGAATGTCACATATTTCATTCTCTACTTAGCGATGCTTGTGAATGTAGCGGCAGAGTGAACGCCAGGCCCAGTTCTGGTTCCGGTGCGGGCAACAAGCGTCGTACCCAAATACAAGTTTCCAAAGGTAGGGGAAAGGAAATGAGGTGCACAACAACGGGAGACGAGCAGAGTCGAACTGAACTGGTTGGATGTAGTGGACATGCAGCAATACAGGAATTAGTAAAGAGTCTTAAGTTTCACTTTCACTGCACCCCCCCCAAACCGGGCCCGCCGTCTTCTGTTCTTATTATTTGTACATACTGTATATGGTATATTTTCTGTCCAGATGGAAATATAAAATACAGTTAATACAAACACACCCATTTGTACTCTTTTATTCCTCACCTAATGAGACTCGATAAGCAAAATCGATAATGGAATCGGAATTGTTAAATTCTTAACGATTCCCATCCCTACCCACGACCATAGAAGACCTCTGTGAAACCAGCTGAAGACAGGGAGGACGAGTGGACAAGACAACAAGGACAAACCCTGACACTATGTCTGCGACCCATGAACCGTCTTGAAGAAGACATTTTACCGTCACTGATGCCGTTGGTCTGCGTTTTGTACAGTTCGTCTTCATCGTCGTCCTCGTCCTCCTCGTCCAGCTCGTCTGTGGGGTCGGGACATCGGACGTATCTCCTGGACACAAACACAGACATGTCAACGGCTGCGGCCTCAGACAGGACCCACTCGTCCTCGGCGGCGTCTCCTTACACCAGTCTCTGCAGGAACAGGTCGTACAGCGCCTCCCGGCTGCAGCTGCTGCGAGGGACGCTGAGGAGCAGCGGGTGTCCAAACAAGGACGTCCCGTAGGAGCTGCTGCCTGTCCCGTAGTCCCTGTAGTGGGACCGCTCCCGGAGGTAGAGCGCCAGCAGCACCTGGTCCTCCTGCTCGTCCTCCGGGTCCCGCAGCTCGTACCTGGACGCAAGGACAGTACGTGAAGACGGGGACGTACGGTGACGGGAGGACACGAAGACAGACAGGCAGATACAACACAAAGACGGAAGACAGAAGAGGACATGAGGACAAAAGAATAGGACACGAGAAGACAAAAGAAAACACAAGGAGACACAAAAAGACACATGAGGACATGAGGACACAAAGAAAATGCAAAAAGATGGAAAGTCATCAAAACAAAGAGACAAAGAGATGAAGACACAAGGACATAAATATGGGAAGACGTGACGATACAAGACAACTCAACACATGAAGACAAAGACTTAAAACACATAAAAAGACAAAAATAGACACAGACAGACAGACAGGGACAGATGATAAAAGTCCAGTCGTGTGTCTCTACATGGACTCGCATTGATTTTCAGTTTTCCGTCACTTTTGGAAACATTTGGACATGAACAGTGTTTAAAAAGGATCCAACATGTAAACAGGGTTCCAACAAGGTTCTACAAGGTTTAAAGGACACAGTTTGGACATATAAAGGACATAGCGGGACACCACAGGTTTATGGAAATACAAGTGAAGACATTTAAGGTCTTCAAAGACTTTTTAAGGGATTAAATGCAGATCTGTCAATTCAAGACTTTGAAGCCTTTTTTAGACCCTGCAGAACCCTGGTGGAACCACATGGTTCTGGAGGGTTAAAGGTCAGATCCTTCAGTTCTGGATCAGACTGATGAAGACATGAGAACTTCAGGGTTCTGAGGACATGCTCGTACACAAAGATGTCATCTCGGTCCAGGATGCAGCTCAGAGACTCGTCAGCGCTGTAGATTTTATAGAACCGATGGTTGAAGACGTCGGCGACGACCATCTGAAACACAGAAATGTTTAAAAGACAGAACCCAATAACAGAACCCAATAACAGAACCCAATGACAGAACCCAATAACGTTTAAGCTAGCAGACAGAACAACATCCAGGTGTTCCATGGGTTCTAGGTTTGTGCGAACTTTCAAATGGAACAGAACTAAGGTTACGACTGATGACGTTTCACGAGAATGCGAGAACAGAAGAACACACCAGAACACGTACTGAGAAACGGCCGCTGTCCTGTTGTAAACGTGTGTATGTGTGAGCTCTGACCTGCGTTGGATGTACGTTGGTCATTTCCGACAGACAACTGCACAGGTCGGACACTTTTCCTGCTTTCGGGACCACCACACGATGCTGCAACCAAACAAACAGTCGTCCCTCAGTAATGACATCACTGGCCCGGGCGGTACCGCAGGTTCAATGGTTTCCCTTAAGTATCAACTGGTACCTGGACGGGTTTGGCGTACGGGTCCAGGGACACGAAGAACACCTCCATGACGCGCTCCTTGCTGACAGGAAGTGGGACGCTGAGGTAGCAGAAGGGGTCAAAGGTCACTGAGACTTTGTGGCACTCGGGGCAGACCAGAGTGGACTTGAAGAGGCCGTGGAACGTGTCGACGATCACCGAATCGTTCCTCCGCCGGTGGTTACGCCACGCCTCCTCTGCCACTTCCTGTGAAGAAGAAGGAGAAGACGGGGAAGGGTTAAACCTGGACCTGGACGGGAACAGGTAACGGTGACACCTGGAGGTGAACACTGGGACCGCACAGACGACTAGGTCTGTAGGGTCCCACTTAGAACCCCAGTTTACAGGTGCTCAGCTGAGTGCAGTCACGTGACCTGGTCCGGCCGTCCATCGGCGTCTCGCAGCTCGATGTACTCTTTGTTCTTGACCCGGTTCAGGTCTTCGTGGAGTCCGTCCAGAAGGAAGGACAGCAGCTCCTGACTGTCATGTTGTTGGTACCCAAGGAACTGGGACGCAAAGTGTCCCACCTTCGTCTGAAGGAAACACACACACAGGACAGAAGGTGGAGTTGACCTGCAGGTTCACACGGATGGAGACAACACCCACTACACCCTGAACTACACCTGAACTACACCTGAACTACACCCGACACCTACACCCTGAACTACAACCAGACTCCAACACCTGAACTACACCCAGACACCTACACCCTGAACTACACCTGGACATGATGAGCACCACCCTTCAGTTCTGTCCAAGTTCTCTTGACTGGTCAGACACGTCCTTGTACTTCATGGAGGATCATCACGTTTGTGTAACTTGACTCTTTCACCACAAAAAATCTTGAACGTTAGAATTCCTTGTTGGTGGACATGAGGCCGACTCCACCTCCGGTCCACGTGGACCGGGGTCAGGACAGGTTTACATGTTCTACACTTGATTCGTTTTCAGATCAGACCAAACAGGTGTGTGTTTGGTTCACAGACGTCCACATGCTCTGAATTCACTCATTACTAATGTTTTCTTTGTTTGTATTTTGGTGACGGTCACCTTGTGGAGAAGGTTTCACACCTGAACATTTGGATCACATCAAACTGCAACATCTGAAACTGGACCAACAGAGGAGTGAGTCTAACCCTTATGCCGTGTTTCCACTATGTGGAACCGGCTCAACTCGACTCCACTCTGGTACCAGGTCCTATTCCAGACCGTTTCCATTACAGGAGACTACCCACTTTCCAGTACCTGGTCGTCATAGCTTTGCGGTGCGTTACTTCTGTGTCGTCTGCTCGTCTGTTGCTGATAAACTCGCTTGTTGCCTGTTGTCTCGTCAAACTCATGCTGAATTTTTACGTCAGCCACCAAAGACTGAATCTCCTGACTGAATGGTGTAGTTTTACAGACTGTCATCATGTGGATTCACCTACCGCTACATTTACTGTAAACTTCTGCACCTGTTTTTTGCAAAAGGGCGGGTCACAGAGATGACTCTGACCAATCAGTGGTCTGCAGTGTTTACATGTCACCTTTTAGTTTCTGGTCCCCAGTCCTGGAACCTCGACGAGGTGATACCAAAAAACTAGTACCGGGTACCAAATTCCAGGTCCTTTTTCGTAATGGAAATGCAAAAAGGCCGAGTTGAGTCGAGTCGAATAGAGTCGAGTCAGTACCACGTAGTGGAAACACAGCATTAGCGTTAATCTGGAAACTGAAACTGGTCTGGGTCCAATTTTCTCAGATCAGGGCTGGTTTAAATCTTAAACTGATGCTGAAGGTGGAGGTTGAAGGTCATTCTGAAGTTTTCCTCGACAGCAGTGGTTTGTTTTTACCTTGAAGACTCGTGGAACCACAGAGTAATGTCTGCCCGACCACATCTGTTTGATGACGTCGGCGTAGGCCTCTGCGATCTCCCCCTTCATCCCCAGGGGGTTGGTGAAGTTCAGCTCGTCCAGGTACAAGTTCCTCAGGAAGTACTCGGTCAGAGGAGGAACGTTACTGAGACACTGAGGACGACGGCGGAGACACGGACACATGAAGGGGACAATAATAAACAGCAGAGAGGATGAAAAACACCAGTAAATGTATGGACCTGCAGGGCCGAGTTCATGAAGCAGGTGTTCCCCAGGTTGGTGAGTCCACAGACCCCTGGTTGACCCTGGTACGAGTCCTGATCCTCCACTGAGGTCCTCCTGAAAACCACATACAGGTCAGATCCACATACACAACAAATCTGAGTCCGGCTGCTCAGACCAGGTCCTGTTCAGACCAGGGGACACACACGGTACTCAGGAAAACCGTGGACCATTCGGTCCACCCCGCACGGGACGATTCCCCCCAGATGGACGGCAGGTTTTCGGTTTTGTGCAGTTCATTTTGCATTGGCGTGTGAAAGGCCAAGTCCACCCCCAAAGTCACCTCTCTCTCTCACTTCTCGCTCACTCTCATCTCTCTCCAGTCTCTCTCTCGCTCTCAGTTCTTTCTCTCTCGTCTCTCTCTCTCTCTCTCTCTCAGTCCTCTTCTCTCTCAGGTCTCTCTCCTCTCAGTCTCTCTCTCTCAGTCTTTCTCTCTCCAGTCTCTCTCTCTCAGTCTCCTCTCTCTCAGTCTCTCTCTCTCAGTCTCTCTCTCTCAGTCCTTTCTCTCTCAGTCTTTCTCTCTAGTCTTTCTCTCTCAGTCTTTCTCTCTCAGTCTCCTCTCTCTCAGTCCTCTCTCTCTCAGTCCTCTCTCTTCTCACAGTCTCCTCTCTCAGTCCTCCTCTCCAGGTCTCTCCTCTCTCAGGCTTCTCTCCCTCAGTCTTTCTCTCTCCGGTCCTTTCTCTCTCAGTCTTTCTCTCTCAGTCTTTCTCTCTCAGTCTTTCTCTCTCAGTCTTTCTCTCTCAGTCTTTCTCTCTCAGTCTCTCTCTCTCAGTCTCTCTCTCTCAGTCTCTCTCTCTCAGTCTCTCTCTCTCTACGTGCATGTGAGCACACAGCACAGGGAAGCCCCGCCCCTCAGTGACAGACAGCAGACACAGGCATGGTTTTAGACTTGACTCATATCAGAGTCCTGCACAGATCCACTACTGTTCCAAACCCGTACCCGTACCTGTACTCATACCCACGTACATTAGACCCACAACCCGACCTGTTATTAAACACATTGTTTACACAGTGACTCAAAAGCCGAGGTATGGACCGAACCGTGGACTACCTGTACCGGTGCAGCCCTAGTTCAGACCAGGTCCTGTTCAGACCAGGTCCTGTTCAGATCCAGAGTCCTGTTCTGGACTGGGTCTAGTCTCTAAATAGGTATGAACCCCCACAAGGACATGTGGAGATCTGAGCCGGTCTGAACAGTGACCCGGGTTGTGTTGTTGTGGATCAGCTGTTTGACACTAGAGTGAAATTAAAGTCATGACTCATTAACTACAAATCAAACAATAATATGAATAAATGACAGATCAGTGCAGAAGGAAAGCCTGAGTCCAGTTCTGAATGGGGTTCTTACATGATCTGAGGTCTGGAGCTGGGCCACGTTCCATCTGCGTTCCTGGTCTCCATGATCACCGTCTGAACAAAGACACGGCAGAACCCATTAGCCTTCGTCTGTTCACACGCAGGTGCTCATGTGACGTCAGTGTGGTGATAGCGTGGCGTTAGCGTGATGTTAGTGTGACATTAGCGTGATGTTAGCATGGTATTTGTGTGATGCTAGAGTGACATTAGCATGAGGTTAGCATGGCGTTAGTGTGATGTTAGCGTGGCGTTAGCATGATGTTAGTGTGGCGTTACAGTGATGTTAATGTGACATTAGCATGATGTTAGCGTGGCGTTTGCGTGATATTAGAGTGACATTAGCATGATGTTAGCATGGTGTTAGTGTGATGTTAGTGTGACATCACCATGATGTTAGCGTGGTGTTAGTGTGATGTTAGAGTGACGTTAGCATGATGTTAGTGTGACATTAGCATGATGTTAGCGCGGCATTAGTGTGATGTTAGAGAGACATTAGCATGATGTTAGCTTGGTGTTAGTGTGACATTAGCATGGCATCCTCACCATCCCTGAGCTCAAACATGCATCCAACACACTCAGGTGGACGTTTCTGAGACGTTCACAGCTACTGTCGGAGCTTTTCATCCACAGACGACACTCGGAACCCGGAGGAACCGAGAAGGAGCGGCAGACCGTCTTCTGGACCCGCTCTGGACACATACAGACAGAGCAGTTACACGCAGAACTCAAAGAATCAACGGGGTTCAGATCCAAACCAGGCTGAGCTGGACCTTCTCATGGTCCACCTTCAGCTTCAGCTCACCTGTTTCAGGTGAAGACACAGATCAGACACAGACCTCTGGGTTCAGTGCACAGGTTTCCCTCTGTTTCAGTCTGGGCTTGTTCACTCTACCCTTTAGTTTTCTGTTTGTTTCTGCCAGTCCAGCTCCTGTTCCAGTGTCCACCAGTACAACTACCACCGAGACCAGATCTAGGACCACCAAGACCAGATCTAGGACCACCGAGAGATGGACCACCTAAAGGAGATCTAAGACCACCAAGGCCAGATCTAGGACCACCAAGACCAGATCTAGGACCACCGAGAGATGGACCACCTAAAGGAGATCTAAGACCACCAAGGCCAGATCTAGGACCACTGAGACCAGATCTAGGACCACCTAGAGGAGATCTTTGCTCTGCCCATCAGTGTTACTGTGAAACTGTTGAATTAAGGTACAAATGTTGTATCATTCCCTTTAAAGGTCAGGGTCAGGGTCAGGGTTAGGGTCAGGGTCAGGGTTCATTGTCACCTCATGCAGAAATGAAAACAGTCCACCTTAAAACCTGCGCCGATCAGGACCAGAGTCAGTCTGATAGAACCAGATCAGCAACCAGAGACCAGGTCTGATCCCTATGTGAACAGAACCAGACCCACCCAGACTTACGGATGCTGTCAGTGCGGCTGAACTGTGCAGTGACCACATTATCCATGTTACTATGGAGACACAGGAACACCTGGACTGGATAAACCTCCACCTTCAGAGTACTGGGAAGGTCCACCACCTACAACACACACACACACAACACACACACACACACACACACACACAGCTGCTGTTAAATTGAACACCACTCTCATTGGTCGTTGTTTTCTCAGTTACACAGTGATGATGAAGAAACTGTGTTTTACGTGTGTTTTATGTGTGTTTTACGTGTGTTTCAGTAGTGCTTCAGGAGTGTTTCAGGAGTTACCTTCCTCTCCAGTGGCGGCTGTCCGTCCACCATCCCGTACCAGGACAGGAGTTTGTGCCAGGCCTCGGCTGGAACCAGTACAAAGTCCTCGTTCTCCACCAGACGCTCCTTCAGGTGGTATGAGTCCAGATCTGATCAGAGACCACAGAATAAGTGTCACCTGTTCAGAGTCACACATGGGAGTGACATCACAAGGTCTTTACTGACCTTCGAACAACTCTGTGTTGTCAATCTGTCCTGGAAAAGATGAGGAGTTCTGGTCTCCAGATTCCACAAACTCCTTCCACTGTTCGAACCAGCGTCGCTCCAACACATACCTGGAAAACACACGACAACCAAGAACACATCCATTCAGAGCCACAGCGTGTGTTTCCAGTGTCAGATGTTTGAGGACATCATATCAGCTCTGACTGTTCTTCTATAAGCAGTTCAAACAGCAGGAGTCCACCTCTAACTCCAAGCAGAGCCAAAGCCCTTCAGAATGAATGGATCTGTAAAAACACTTGAACACCAGTGAACAATGGTAAAGTTGTACTGTCATACTTTCACATTAGCAATAGATTTAGAATAAGAATATTAGCAGTAGTATTATTATTAATAATGACAAATTGTATTTAGTCAATATATTAAAAAAATAACTGGAGCTGAGGTGGATGTTTGTTCACACCAGAAATATGTCTGATGATACCTTGTCCCCAAACACCTGATTTAACCTAAAGTCAGAGTAATGGAGTCACCAACAAACTCTCATAAATACAGAGACACAGAGGGGACCTGAACACACCAATAACCATCAGCTTTTGGTTTCTGTTCAAACTGTCAACAAGTTGTCATTTCAAACAATGACATTTATATTTCTCAGCTTCACTAAAATGTTCTTGTTTTGTATGTAATGATAGATTTTTTTTTTTTTTTTTTACTTAACATCAAGTAAAGCTTGTTTTCATGAAGTTATTGATTAATGCAGGATTAGAATAACATGTTCACTCGTTATATCCATGAGTAACGAACATTAGCTTTTTGATCATTAATTACATGTTTAATAATTAGTACATATAGTAGAATGCTCATCTACCATGCAGGACCAAATAGTCCTAATTAAACTACACCAATATTGCTGCTATTTAATAGAACTTCCTTATACTTTATTTAATGTTAACAACAAATTCCAAGTCAATAAATAAATAAACCGTTGAATCACAAACATGATAAAAAGATTCATAAGTCAAACACAAGTGGATTCTCCGGATTAGATGAGGTTAGTGGTTTTATGTGAACTCTGAATAACTCCCCTGAACTGAAAGGAATCTGACAACAGGAGCCAAACAGAAAGTGAAGCGGACGGTGTGACAGTGAACTCAACGCCTGTCAACGCGTCTCCTCATAGGATTAAAAGTACTGGGATGTTTGGTTAGACGCCGCTAGTCAGTCCTGATCTGATTCTGACAGTATTAATATCAAGCTCTTCTTTAACTGTGTGAGAAACACAGCACACCGCCGTTAAAACCACAGTTGAATCTTACGAGGCGCCTTGAACGTCGCACTCGGCTCACATTAGCATTAGCAGCGTCGGCTAATGATGCATTCCGTCCACGCTGTTACTCGACTCTCCGCGGTGATCGAGCGATTACAGCGCAGTTTAACTGTCCTAATAAACCCCCCCCACACACAGCGGCCCCAGCGGGAACCCGACAACCTCCGCGGAGCTTGTGTAGCCGCGTTAGCAGCGGCAGCAGCGGAAGCGGTAGCGGCAGCGGCGGGCCGCTTCACTCACCAACTGTCGCCCGCGCGGAGCTCACAGCGCCGCAGCAGACACTCGACCTCCCTCCGCTGGGTGTCCAGGCCCGGCGGCTCCACGGAGGAACAGTGGCTGTTGGCCGTCATGACGCCGATCAGACACTCATTAATAGTATCGATTAGAAAAACAGGCGGAAACGGAGCGCGGAAGCAGAACCGATAAATGCGAATAAACGGGAACTGCAGAGCGGTGTTTGCGGAAGTAGGAAGTAGTTCAGGCGATGACGATGACGACTTCCGGTGGCATACTGGTGCGCATGCAGGTCCGCCACCAGCAGGGGGCGAACAAGACAGGATGACTGATCAAATAGATGATGTTTCATTAAGAAGATAATAATTAATACTACAAAACAAACCATGAATACAGAACCTGTGGTTCACCATGTTTGTACCGTTATTGTTTAAATAAATACATAAAGAAAAAACCTTGTCAATATAATTAACCATTGTTTTTTTTATGTTCGGTTCCGTGTCCATTTATGTTTTCCTCAATAAAACGTACACCTTGATCCTGCGTTATTGTCTTCTTCTTCTTCTTCTTCTTCTTCTTCTTATTATTATTATTATTATTATTATTATGATTATTATTATTATTATTCATAATAATAATCATGACAAGTAATGTGTTGTTCTGCAAATGTTTTTGTTTTTTTTTTTAACTTGAAAAATACAAACTCTCATTAAGGATAATAACATAGTAATACAAATGAACATAAATAAAATAAAGTACAAAAATCATTGGGATATGATGGCAAGAGCAGAAATACATTCAAATACAATACAATGCAAATCATTAGGCATTTTAAATTAAAGTAAAGGAGCAGAGATGCAACAGAGAAGACCTTTTAAATTAAAATAATAAGTAAGGAGCAGCGTTCTGTCTTATTTTCATTGCAATTTTGTTTTTTTCTAATATTCTTAGGGACAAGACAAACATTTTAAATTCGTTTGTAAATCCAGAAAAGGAGGACTTGTTATTTCTTCACTTTGCACAGTGGATATATTTACCCAATAATAAAGATTATATTATAATAATATTGGAAACAGATGAGGCCTAATTATCCATACAGAAAATAATATGATATAATTTAAAACATGGAATATCATTATTTTTTTGTGAAATCCAATTTTTTTTTTTTATGTCTGACCAAAAACAGTGTGATGCAGGACATAAGAAAAATAAGTGTTCTAAGGTTTCATCAGTACCACTGCAGAAGGAGCACTGATCCACCTCAAACTGAAATCTTTTCTTGAGGAACTCTGCTACAGGATAAATCCTGTTTATGTTTGTCAGCCTTCACGCTGTTGCTGTACTAAATATCGCGAGGTCATGACGCATAGTTCTCAGCCAATCAAAGTCGTTTTGTACATTCTGTCAGCCAATAAGATGTCAGCTCAGTGACGTATCACGTCAGTGGCGGGCTCAGTGTCATGGATGCGAACATGGCGGACATGGATACAGACTCAGAGCGGAGGCCGGCGGAGAGCGGACAGAAGGCGGACACTGAGGCCGCAGAACCCGCGGCTAAAGGTCCCGGAGGCGCCTATGAGCTGCCCTGGGTGGAGAAATACAGACCCCTGAAACTGGACCAGATCGTGGGGAACGAGGAGACCGTGAGCCGCCTGGAGGTGTTCGCCCGGGAGGGAAACGTCCCGAACATCATCATAGCAGGTGAAACACAGGAATATACCAAGAATTATGTCAAAGAAAGGTTTAAAAATAGAGGAGGAAAGGTAATTAAAACACTAATAATGTGAGTAAGGTTTAAAATACAGAATAGATATAAAAGATTAGAAACAAAGGGACTGAAATTACATTATTATAGAAGAAGATTCACAGACAAAACATCCATGTTTTTTCAAACTCAAACCAACAGCAGGTTAAAGGATTGAATAACAGTCTGATTATATCTGCTGATATGTAATCTGATTATATCTGCTGATATGTAATCTGATTATATCTGCTCATATTTAGTCTGATTATATCTGCTGATATTTAGTCTGATTATATCTGATCATATGTAATCTGATTATATCTGCTCATATTTAGTCTGATTATATCTGCTGATATTTAGTCTGATTATATCTGCTCATATGTAATCTGATTATATCTGCTGATATTTAGTCTGATTATATCTGCTGATATTTAGTCTGATTATATCTGCTGATATTTAGTCTGATTATATCTGCTCATATTTAGTCTGATTATATCTGCTCATATGTAATCTGATTATATCTGCTGATATTTAGTCTGATTATATCTGCTGATATTTAGTCTGATTATATCTGCTGATATTTAGTCCTGATTATATCTGATCATATGTAATCTGATTATATCTGCTGATATGTAGTCTGATTATATCTGCTGATATTTAGTCTGATTATATCTGATCATATGTAATCTGATTATATCTGCTGATATTTAGTCTGATTATATCTGCTGATATTTAGTCTGATTATATCTGCTGATATTTAGTCTGATTATATCTGCTGATATTTAGTCTGATTATATCTGCTGATATTTAGTCTGATTATATCTGCTGATATTTAGTCTGATTATATCTGCTCATATTTAGTCTGATTATATCTGCTCATATGTAATCTGATTATATCTGCTGATATTTAGTCTGATTATATCTGCTGATATTTAGTCTGATTATATCTGCTGATATTTAGTCTGATTATATCTGATCATATGTAATCTGATTATATCTGCTGATATGTAGTCTGATTATATCTGCTGATATTTAGTCTGATTATATCTGATCATATGTAATCTGATTATATCTGCTGATATTTAGTCTGATTATATCTGCTGATATTTAGTCTGATTATATCTGCTGATATTTAGTCTGATTATATCTGCTCATATTTAGTCTGATTATATCTGCTGATATGTAATCTGATTATATCTGCTGATATTTAGTCTGATTATATCTGCTGATATTTAGTCTGATTATATCTGATCATATGTAATCTGATTATATCTGCTGATATTTAGTCCTGATTATATCTGCTGATATTTAGTCTGATTATATCTGCTGATATTTAGTCTGATTATATCTGATCATATGTAATCTGATTATATCTGCTGATATTTAGTCTGATTATATCTGCTGATATTTAGTCTGATTATATCTGCTCATATTTAGTCTGATTATATCTGCTGATATGTAATCTGATTATATCTGCTGATATTTAGTCTGATTATATCTGCTGATATTTAGTCTGATTATATCTGATCATATGTAATCTGATTATATCTGCTGATATTTAGTCTGATTATATCTGCTGATATTTAGTCTGATTATATCTGCTCATATGTAATCTGATTATATCTGCTGATATTTAGTCTGATTATATCTGCTGATATTAGTCTGATTATCTGCTGATATTTAGTCTGATTATATCTGCTCATATTTAGTCTGATTATATCTGCTCATATGTAATCTGATTATATCTGCTGATATTTAGTCTGATTATATCTGCTGATATTTAGTCTGATTATATCTGCTCATATGTAATCTGATTATATCTGCTCATATGTAATCTGATTGTATCTGCTCATATGTAATCTGATTGTATCTGCTCTCAGAGCTTGTTCATTGAGAAACCTGTCAGAGGAGCAGATGGTGCTTCCTTCACCTGTGTCCGTCCTCTCAATCTGTATCTGTACTAATCCTGTATCTGTGTGTGTGGTCCAGGTCCTCCTGGTACAGGAAAGACCACCAGTATACTGTGTCTGGCCCGAGCTCTGCTGGGGGCCTCCATGAAAGACGCCGTCCTGGAGCTGAACGCTTCCAATGACAGGTGAGACCAGACCTCAGCCTGGGCTGGGTCCATGTCATGTGACCTGTTATGTCATGTGACCCACTCCGTCATGTGACCCATTACGTCATGTATCTGCAGAGGCATCGATGTGGTGAGGAACAAGATCAAGATGTTCGCTCAGCAGAAAGTCACACTGCCCAAAGGACGACACAAGATCATCATCCTGGACGAGGCCGACAGGTGAAAGACCCTGACCCACAGACCGAACCACAGCCCCAAACCCAAACCCACAGCCCCAAACCCACAGCCCCAAACCCACAGCCCAAACCCACAGCCCCAAACCCACAGACCCTGACCCAAACCCACAGACCCTGACCCAAACCCACAGACCCAAACCCACAGACCCTGACCCAAACCCACAGACCCTGACCCAAACCCACAGACCCTGACCCTGACCCACAGACCCTGACCCAAACCCACAGACCCTGACCCTGACCCACAGACCCTGACCCAAACCCACAGACCCTGACCCTGACCCACAGACCCTGACCCAAACCCACAGACCCTGACCCTGACCCACAGACCCTGACCCAAACCCACAGACCCTAACCCACAGACAGAGGAAACAGAGTTGAACCAAATCAAACGGACACAGACACAAGCTCTGACTTTAAGCAGCAAAACTTTGCAAATTAGTCTCAAACATCTACGTAAAGAATGGTGATAAAATCCAGATTGTGATTTTCTTTGTAAAAATGTTGGTATGATATTTTTGCCATCCAGCCCAGACCTGGTTTAAGGTGGATCTGCACCTCCTCTCTTTTTAAAGCTCCGTTGAAGTCACAGATGGAATCCGTCTTTGATCCGGTGTTTCCACGGCGTCACATCAGAATGACCACTGACTACTTCCTGGCATTATTATTGGACGTCCACCCCTGTGGGCGTGTCTTCTGTCATCTGTCGTCTATACCGGTGTGTTTGTGCTGACCACTGTCCTGCTTCTCCTTCAGTATGACGGACGGAGCTCAGCAGGCCTTGAGGAGGATCATGGAGATCTACTCCAAGACCACGCGCTTCGCTCTGGCCTGCAATGCCTCCGATAAGATCATCGAGCCCATCCAGTCGCGCTGCGCGGTGCTGCGTTACTCCAAACTGACGGACGCTCAGATCCTCAACCGACTGCAGGACGTGGTGGAGAGGGAGGCGCTGGCGGTGTCCGACGACGGGCTGGAGGCCGTCATCTTCACCGCGCAGGGCGACATGAGGCAGGTCGGGAGGTTTCCATGGAAACGTCTGATCCGTGTCACCGGTCTGCATGTGGGTTCTGAGGTTCTGTTGGTTTTCCAGGCACTGAACAACCTGCAGTCGACCAACTCCGGCTTCGGTTACATCAACAGCGAGAATGTGTTCAAAGTGTGTGACGAACCCCACCCTCTGCTGGTGAAAAGCATGCTGGGACACTGCGTGGACGGAAACATCGACGAGGCATTCAGGGTCATGGAACACCTGTGGAAACTGGGCTACTCCCCGGAGGACATCATTGGAAACATCTTCAGGGTCTGCAAGACGTACCAGATGGCCGAGTACCTGAAACTGGAGTTTATCAAGGTGAGCAGCCACACCCCCTTCACATTCAGCCACGCCCCCGTCACATCCAGCCACGTCCCTGGAATGGAGACGAAGGTTCAAGACAAACATTAAACATGTCAAACAAGTTGACGCCGTTCACCTGAACAAACAAAAGACTCAGACGGTAAACAGTTCGACAACAACTACAATGACAACGACAACTATGACAACAACTACGACAACAACAACTATGACAACGACAACAACAAGGATGACGACAATGACAACAAGGATGACGAGAACAACTATGACAACGACAACAAAAATGATGACAACTACGACAACAACCACGATGACGACAACTACGACAATGATAATGACAACAATGACTACAACAACAAAAACAACAATGATGACGGCAGCAACTATGACAACAACAACGATGATAATAAAACCACATTAAATGGATGATGCTGTTGATCTGACCTAGATCTAACGTGTCTGTCTGTTGTCTGTCTGTGTGTCTGTTATGTGTCCATTGCGCTCCTCAGGAGGTGGGCTCCACCCACATGCGAGTGGCTGAAGGTGTGAACTCTCTGTTGCAGATGTCGGGGCTGTTGGCTCGACTCTGTTCTAAGACGGCGCCTCCTGCTGCTGTCTGCTGAATGCAGGTGGTGGGTTCTGATCCGGTTCTGGTGGGTTCTGATCCGGTTCTGGTGGTTTCCTGTGCAGTGTTTGTAATAAATCAGATTGTCAGCGGTTCTGACTTGATCGGTGTGTGTTTTCTGCTTCTTCCACATCCACGGTTCATGTGTTTCCGGTGTCTGTTGAGGTTCTGCGTGCACTGTTGGGTTCCAGATGCAGAACCCATCCAGATCTGATCACAGGCGTGTGCTGCTCACAATCACAGAACCCACAAACATTCAATGTCAACCGAATGCGGGTTTGGTTTGGTCTGTGATGAACGAGTGCAGCTGCGAGGACAGTCAGGTAGTTCCTCCGTTCTCCTCAAAGGTCAGAACCACACAAACCCGGTTCTGTTCGACATCACACTGGAACCCAATGACCTCCTTTAACTTCTCATGTTGGAATAGAAGCCTTCAGTTTGACTTTTATAAATAAATAAAATCTGATGCATGTCCACAGGTCAGAATATTCAGCTCAAAGCAAAGTTTTTACTTTAAACGTCCAGGACACAGATCAGTACCAGCAAGTCCAGTCCAAAACAGGTCCAAGCTGAACCTGGTGTTCTGTCTGCAGTACTGGAGTTCTCCACCAGGGGGCAGACCACTGACAGTTCAGGTGTATAATGACGAGTCCAATCATGAGGCATCTACTGATAGGATACTGATCAGTAATCACTGATCAGGACCAAACAGCTCCATATCTGCTTTACATGTCTGTGGTGTTTGTAATTTCATCTTTGATGTGGTCTTGGTTTGGGTTTTACCTCCTGGATCTGGACTGATCTGGTCTGATGTGGTCGTCACCAGTCCACCACAAGAAGCAGGCGGTCACCACGGCAACCAACCCACAAACACAATCTACAAAGAAATGAAGAGTAGAAGTAGAAGGAGGCGGTGGCCAAACACAACAGAAGGAGAAGAAGAACCGGTTCCACTCACAGTTAGGGTTAGAAGGTAGGAGGGTTAGGGTTAGGCTAAAACCCATGATATAAACCCTAACCCTCTAAGGTTAGGGTTTATATCATGTGGAGGATAAACTCAATGTTTATGTGAAATAAAGAGAATGAACCAACACAAATGTCTGAAAATCTTTTTTATTTGTGTCAGTGAGCAGAGGAACAGTTCAATGATCAGGATGTTTAACACCAGGTCAGAACAACTGGACTTCCAACAAAGTCCAGTCCAACTGGACTCGAACACTGAAAGGATGGGAAGATCTGAGCTGTTGGAACATGAGAACAAACTGAAGGGTTCCTCTTCTAATAAAATAAATCTGCTCTTTGTACAGTCGGTTCTTACAAACATCTATTTACACTGAACCGGCTGTTCCAGGACCAGCTCCGGTCCTGACCAGGTCACATGATGACAGCTGGAAGTGCAGATGACGTTCTGATGTTCTCGAGCTTTCATGTAGAAAAACCACTGATCCATCAAACAACAACACAGATCAGAACTGAAATGTAAACGTCTTCAACTGTGAGCAGAAGTCGATCCACTGGTTTCACTGTCGATTTAAACCAGTTCATCAGGGTTCAACCTGGTTCATTAACTAGTCCTGTTAATGAGTCTAATTCGTCCACTGGGGGGCCGTCCTGGGTTCTGACTGGAGTCAGTCTGGTCCTTCAGGGTCTGGAGGTCAGAGGTCAGCGGCAGACGGACAGACGCCTCACCGTACACAGGTCACACAGCAGGCGCCTGATTCGCTGTTTGAGCTGCGGGAGGCGGGACAAAGGGTCGGGAGGTTGGAGTTCACCTGAGTGGTCCAACCAGGACTCCAAGACTGGGGGGGGGGGGGGGGGGGGGGACAGGTGAGAACCAGGACTGGAGACAGATCAAAGACCAGACAGACAGAAGGCAGAGAGGACATGTCCTCCTTCTGATTGGACAGGAAACACCAGAGTAGGAGGAGTCTGGACCAGATGGACCTCCTCCTTTGTCCAATCAGGAACCACCAGGACCAGGTCTTCACATGTCCTCCATCTGTTTGGTGTGGTGTGTGTGTGTGTGTGTTGTGTGTGTCCTTACCATCCAGCTCCTTCTCCATCTGCGTCCATCCTGTCACTGATCTGCTGAGGCAGCTGTCGATGTGGTCCAGGAGGTTCAGCTGACACTGCACCTCTGACACCGCCTTCTGATTGGCTGGAGGTGGCTGTGGGTGGGGCTGTGGCTGTGTTTTGTCATGTCTGTGTGTGTCTGTGGGCGTGTCCTCCTGTTGGACGTCTTCTGTCTTTGGGTCTGTGGGCGTGTCCTCCTGTTGGATGTCTTCTATCTTTGGGTCTGTGGGCGTGTCCTCCTGTTGGATGTCTTCCGTCTTTGGGTTTGTGGGCGTGTCCTCCTGTTGGACGTCTTCTGTCTTTAGGTCCTGTACAAACAGAGGGATGTGAGACCTGGTCCAGGTCCAGGTCCAGGTCCAGGTCCTGGTCCTGGTCCACACACACACGTGTTTGTGGTCCTCAGTCTTACCATGTCCTCCTCAGATTTCTCCCATGATGCTCCTGGTTTCTGGTAACAGTGTTCGCTGCTGACGTAACAAACGCTCATGTCACCTTTCAGACCGCCGCCGCCCATCACTCTCAGCCCCTCCTCCTCCCATTGCCATGGTAACCGCCACAGACGCAAATCGGGGTGTGATGGTGAGCTGCATGTGTGAGGACAGACAGAGAGGATTATGGGAAACCACCAAGGTGGCACCAGATGGGGGTGGGGTGGGGGTGTACTCACTGTAACAGGCTGACTTTGAGCTGCAGGCCGCTGATCACATGACCCAGGCTGTGCATGTGCGCCAGCAGGTGGTGGGTGTGGCCGATGGTGGACGAGTTCATGTCAAAGTAGTTTTCCTTCACACAGGACAGACCAAACATGTGACCTGATAACAGCCAATCAGGCTCCGGCCGCAACCGATGAACCCGCCTCCAGCCTGAATGAGGACGCAGACACAGAGACAGACACACCAGACCCAGTTAGTATGAAAGCCATTAAGTCAGTTGTGTGTCTCGTTTGTGTGTGTCATGTGTATGTGGTTTGTGTGTGTTCCTACCTGTTGTGTGTCTACAGTAGTAGCAGGTGTAGTTGTGTGGGACGCTGTCTTCGTATAAACCCATACACGTCCCATGCTGCCAACACTGACATGACTCACACTACACACACACACACACACCACACACACACACAGGTCAGTAGTGTAGACTGTGTTGAAGACGTTCCATATGTGAGTGTCTGGTCACGCTGAAGGAATGAATATGAACAAGGATAAAAGGCCACAGCACAGAACCAAGACCAGAACCAAACCCAGACCCAAGACCCAACCCCACATTCAGGGCATGTGGGTCAGGTACTGGTGGGTCATATGACCGGTGACCATAAGGCGTCCTAACGTCAGATTGTTGGAGGCTGTTTTAACGATTATCTGGAGAAAAACATGGTCATCAGACACGCTGACTAGAGAATGACATCATGGTTGGAGGCGGAGCTTAACCTGCAGGTTCAACAAGCGTTTACGTCACTGCTGCACAAACCAGTCGACTGATAAACAATGCCTGAATGCCACGTAGGAACGGGGATGCCGCGGTAGGAACAGTAGCACCGCTCTAACATCAACTGCTCTAACATGTCAGTCAAACACCTGGAGAAGCCCCGCCCCCTGTGTTTGACTCTGCAGGTGTAAAGTCACGGATCCACCAGGTTTGAGTCCGATGTGGATCCGGTGACTTTAGACCTGTTTTTTCCTCCAGTGGAGCCTGGTTTAAAGGGGAGCGTTGTCTAATGTTTTTACCTGAATCATGAAGTCGTTCTCCTCGTCCACCTCACACACACACCTCACCACTTCACAGCGCTCTTCTGTCTCCATAGCAACCAGCCAAGAGGGCGTGTCCTCTCCGCTTTCGGCTGTCAGCGTTGACCATCGCTGCCGTCGTCGGCTGAAAGAAGGCGAGTCAGTCTTTAAAGCAGGTTCTCAAAACACATTGAGTCATATGGTGGACCAGCGTTCAGACACTGGGGGGTGAGGGTCCATGGCTCTGGTGTTCAGCTTCAGGGTGAGGGGGGGGCGCACGCCGTTTTTCATCGTCACTGCTCCCGAGTTCCTGACACATGGGAGGCGACCAGCTGAACAAAGAACATGACATCACACACCCAGATGTTCAGAGGCGTGGCTTTAACGTCACTACAGCGGTTTTCAGAACCACCAGAACCGAGCACGGTTCCCACTCCTCATCTGATTCCAGCCCACGTGTTCACACTGAAAATCAGACCATTTGGGAACCTAATTTTTGGTTCCCAACAGGCACCAAGTAAAACGAACTGTGACGTCAGCAGGTCGATCCAGCTCAGAAGCAGAAAAATAAACAAACCAAGAAAACGTGAGTGTGGAAAACGGCACAGAAGCCAATCCTACAGTTCTGTGTTGCATTAAATCAGAACCATCTGTGCAGAGTTCCTTTACTGACACTTGTGCATTCACTTGCAGACGTGCTTTTTCTCCTTCAACCTATCCCATCATGCATCAGTCCTACTACATCTACAGTAAGTGTCGAAGGACAAAACAGTAGCAATACGACGTCCCCCTTTTTCTGTTTTTGGAGGCGAAGCGACGCCCTGTTGATGAGCCGTCATGGGCTCGAAGAACGGTATGAACCGTTCCCAGTGGAACTGCTGCAGGAACCATCTGAAAACAGCTTCTGAGGTCCTCATAGACCTGGACCAGGTCCACCAGGACCACATCTACAGACATCCCCTCACCTCCCACTCACCTGACTGACTCTTCTTCTTCTTCTTCTTTTTCTTCTTCTTCAGTTTGTCTCTCAGGACGTGTCTCCGCTCTTTTCTGCCTCCGTCCTTCTTCACCTCTGATAAAACACACCATCTTCATGGAACCTCTGAACTCTACACCTGCAAACACACTGGCTGCTCACGTGTGGGTGGCTAACCTGTTGCCATGGCGCCCTGCTCTCCGTCTCTATGGTTACAACTGCTCTCCATTGTCCTGTCCAGCAGGAGGTCGTCTCCTTCAGACAACGGGCACTTCCTCCTGAAAGAGGAGCAGAGGGTCAGAGGTCACCTGGGCTCCGAAACCCTACCAGGATCCAGGTCTGGGTTTAGGGCCCTACAAGGATCTAGGTCTAAACCCAGACCTGGAACCGCTTATGCTAGACCTGGGTCTTGTACCAGTTGGTCATTAATTGTGGACCTGTTGGGTGTCGGCTCCGCCCCGGGCCCCGCCCTTGGCTCCGCCTGCTGCTCGCTATGGTAGTACTTGATGTGGTAGTGCAGCAGACTGGCCTTCCTGAAGGACTTGGTGCAGCCGACAGCCAGACACTTGAAGGGGTTGTGGTCCAGTTCGATGGAGAGGATGGGGGGGGTTGGTTCTTGATCACCCTGTAAACTGAACACACAGAGATGTGAAGCTAAGTGGACCTGGACCTGGACCAGGGGTCTGATTTTGACAGGGTCTGGGTTTGTTACTTACGTGGTTCCCGGCTGTATTTGTTGGTGGTGGGCAGGTGGGCCTGGCGCTCCAACAGGACATCTGACACAAACACACAGTCACTACAACAACAGCCCCATCTGTGTGTGTGTGTGTGTGTGTGTGTGTGGGGGGGGGGTTAATGGGTGATGGTGTTGGTGGAGTGGGGAGTCACAGTTGTCTGGATCAACCGAGTCAATGGTCAACCAGCGTTTCAAAGCTGCATGGAGCTTCACTGGAACACCTCCATGTATGAAGAGGCCAGCAGACAAACACCTTCACTCAACACTGCCCTGTAGGTTCACATATAAACCAGGACCATCTTAGACCAGAGACCAGGTCTGGGATGAGCCAGATAAGCCAGGTCTGGGTCTGATGTGGACTGATCCACCAAGGAGGACTTGGACCCTAAGCCAGTACTGATGTCCTCCTGTGAGGACGGCAGTGGAGATGTGTGGACATTTACCTCTGTCCATTGTGGGCGGGATTAGACAAGGCCAGCGCCGCGTAGTCGGCTCTGATGGCTGACCGGGAGGCCCTACTGCTTCTGCCTGAAAGACGAGGAGCTATGAGTCACGGCTACAGGGACACCAGTACCGGTGCTGGCCATGGTGCGTTCAAGTACACAACAGGTTCTGCTCAGTCATGTGACTCACTCTCATCAGGTTTCTTCTTTGCTGGTGTTGTGGTGGATGAAGGTTCAGCCTTCCTCTTCTGTCCTCGTCCTCCTCCTCCTCCTCCTTCTTCCCAGACGTTCTCCTCTCCCTCCTCTGCTTCATCCTCCTTCTTCTCCTCCTCCTCCCTTGGACCTCCTTCCTCCTCCTCCTCCTCACTGTCTCCTTCCCTCCCATCCTTCACTGCCCACTGCTCCTTTATCACACCTGTCTTCTGTTCACACACCCACACACACACACAGACACACACACACACATCAGTGGAGTCTCCGTGGTTGGCCCTTTCGTATATGGTCATTATGTTCCAGATCTCATCTACGCATGCGCATTGTAATCTGTCGGAATCCGTCTCTTCCACGCATGTGCACTGCATATCTGTCAGAATGGCGGCTAGTACGAAGTGGAAGAAAATAAACAGGCAGGAATATATCATGCGAACAGTAGCGGTAAGTGCACATTCATTGTATTCTTTCACATTATAACTTTTATTAATTGAAATATTTTGAAGCAAGCAACCATACAGCCTGTCATATAAGTATTCAGCGCAATACGCAAGCGCAAGGGAATTCCCTGGGCTCTCCCAATTCAATCAGGATCTGTAACTCTGCAGCACGGGATTGGTGAAACAGGTTATTTACTTTACGTTCATTAAAAGGTAGTCAGAGTAAGTCAGAAATGACATATATGCTACAGAAAGAGTAAGGTCATTTCTGACTTACTCTGACTACCTTTTAATGAACGTGAAGTAAATAACCTGTTTCACCAGTCCTGTGCTGCAGAGTTACAGATCCTGATTGAATCGGGAGACCCCAGGGAATTCCCTGACGGATAACTGCCCTGCCTCCGACTTGCGCTGAATACTTATATGACAGGCTGTATGGTTGCTTGCTTCAAAATATTTCAATTATTAAACGTTATAATGTGAAAGAATACAATGAATGTGCACTTACCGCTACTGTTCACATGAATATATTCCTGCCTGTTCGTTTCTTCCGCTTCGTACTAGCAGCCATTCTGACAGTTCTGACAAATTACAATGCACATGCGTAGATGAGATCTGGAACATAACGACCCATAATAGGAAAGGGCCAACCGCGGAGACTCCAGCCATCATCTGCCCACACCATCCACAGTCCTCAGGTTCTCACCTCATCCACTGGTTTGAGCTTGGTGGACTTCACCGTCCGGACCACGCCGTCGAAGAACCGCACCGTGGTATGAATCTGACCGACACACACTCACAGTTAGTCCACGTTAACCCCTTAGCTCAGGGGTCAGCAACCCTGGTCCTAGAGAGCCACTATCCTGCATGGTTTTAGATTTTTCCTTCTTCCAGCACACCCAATGGTCCTTACTGGGCTTCTGCAGAGCTTGATGATAGGCTTATTATTTGAATCAGCTGTGTTGGAAGAGGGATACATCTAAAACATGCAGGATAGTGGCTCTCTAGGACCAGGGTTGCTGACCCCTGCCTTAGCTGGACTATCACCTGCACAGCTACAACTTACACATCTCTATCTTCAAAACCAAACTGAAAATTAACTCTTTACAATTATTAAATCACAGTGTCATAAAATACTATTCTGAAAAAAATTATATGATAATAAACGGTTTCAGTAATTTCCATCAAAATATCAAACAGTTGGCTCCAAAACTGGAAAGCATCAGGGAAAACAGTGAAGAATCGATATATAACTAATCTAACACTAGGGACAGTAGTATATAACCGATTTAACACTAGAGGAGTGTATTTATATAACTGATCTACCACTAACGGACAGTATTTTACAACTGATCTAAACACTAGAGGACAGTAAGCATATAACTGATTTAACACTAAAGGAGTGTATGTATATAATTGATTTAACACTAGAGAACAGTATGTATATAACTGATTTAACACTAGAGGAGTGTATGTATATAACTGAGCCACTCACCGTCCTTGTTGACCCGAAGAATTTTGGCGGGATAGAAACGACAGTCTGTCCAACAAGCCATGACCTTTGACCCTGAAACAAACATCTGAACAGACAGGAGTAATGTGAGAAAACATGAACACTTCATTGTTAGATGGCAAATATGTCTTCAACCCAGAGATAGCCATGGTGCATTCAGGTCCCATCCCCTCAGGTTGACTCACTAGAGGTGTGCTCACTGTGGTGCATTCAGGTACATATGCTGCTACCGTCCACCTGGTGCTAGTTTTTGGTGCATTCAGGTACATGTGCGTGCTACTGTCCTTCCACTGCTGGTTTGGTTGCGTTCAGGTACATGTGTGTGCCACTATTCTACTGGTGCTGGTGTGTTCAGGTGCTTACTAATGCCCTACCGGTGCTGGTGCGTTCAGGCCCTGTCTCCTCAGGCTGACTCTCTCCAGCGGTCTCAGATAAGGGGAGCTCCACTGGAACCACTCGTTGTGGCGTCGACTCCATTGGCGGTAGTGGATCAGGACTCGCTCTTTGTCGTAGTCGATCTTCTCGATGGTCGCCGTGTACCTGAGAGCATACATCACAAAGTTGTCACGGCGCAGGAAACGTCAACCGGACAAACTACAGATGCGTTTCTGCTCATGGTCTCACCAGTTCTTGTGCCGATCTCGCGCCTCCAGCTGAGCACCGACCTCGAAGGTGATACCCGACCTATCGGGTGGCGTCTTCATCTGGAACAAATGTTTGACAAATGAATCAGGCCAACGTGGACAATGACAGAGTTAGTGGAACCAACCAGTCTGTAGCACATTTACATTTGGTTGAGTAAATCTTAGGCCCAATCCAAATTCACCCCTTGGCCCCTCCCTGTTGGTCTTCCCCCTTTAATCCTAGTTGTAAGGGGTAGTGGTGTACTCATTCCTCTCTAAATGGTCCAACCCTTCCAGACCTGTTTTCGTCATCATCAGTCATCGATGTCACTATAAACAGATGTTCAGTATTTCTTTGGGTCAGAATTCTCCATGTCGTCATCTGCTGGAACCGTCTCTGTTCCATGGGCTTTGTTCATCTGTTTACCACTATCAACCACAAACAGCACAAATGCGATCTACAACACATTGCAACAACATTAAAGGGACGATCACATGATTCAGTTGTTTGTTTCAGTAAATTTGTCCGTGTGTGTTTCTTTGGTCACTGCTGCTCTGTTTGACTGTGTTCGATACAATACGGAAGCGTAACCAACGAATACATGCATCTTATGTGAAGGATGCAAACACTCGCCTTAAGTTTCCACACAAGGTGGGTGAAGTATCTTGCCCAAGGACACAACAACACATGACAAGGACAGACTGGGATTCGAACCACCAACCTTTCGGTTATTGGACGACCTGCCCCACAGCCACCGCATGTCATCACACTGTTCATTTCCCATGATTTTATCTAATGAAACCTTTTCCTCAGGTTTCAGCTGTTTTCAGGATCCTGAACAAACTAATAATCACCAATAAATACTGATATTGATTAATAAGGCCCAGAACTCAAGAAATACATTTTTATGCATTAATTAACAACAGAAACAACAACAATAATAATAATAATAATTTGCATTTATAACGCACTTTTCATTCAGTGGGATCTCAAAGTGCTAAAGTGGGGATGTTCATCCAAATCTGGACATGCTGAAAATGTTAAAAATGAAAATTTAAAAAAAAAAGAAAAAAAAAAAGGGCAGTTTATAAATACACATGAATTTCAAGGCAATAAAATCTTCTTCTATGGATGTAACTGGTGTAATAACATATATTATTTTAAAGCTGCTGCTTTAAAGCAAGGACTGAAAATTGTTTCTAAAAAACTTTATTTTGATCATCTGCCACATTTCCAGTGATAAATGACATAAACGCACATGCTTTTCCTCTAATGTGGCTACAACAGGAGTACACTGAGACTTCACTGTTGTAAATACTCAGCAAAAAGCCATGCTTTACTGCATTCTATAATAATTTCAGACAATACATTCTCCCAATTAAGTACTCTTAAAGTGAAAGGCAATCAAAATTGTTGAAATCTGTACTTCCCTTAATATAACTCATCTGAACTTGCACATCCCTGGTATAAGTTGGCATACTTTTTATCTTTTTCCTATCCTTTTTTCTTTTCTCCTTTCCTTCTGTACATGATTATAATTAAGCATTTATCAAATCAAATTTTTATTTATATAAAGCCAAATCATAACAAAAGTTATCTCATGACACTTTACATATAGTTGGTCAAAACCAGACTCTAAGCCAATTTACAGTTTATAATATCTTCTATTGGCAAATGTTGTTGTTGTTGTTTTGTTTGTTATTTTTGTATATTTGAATTGAAAAAAGCTATATTGTATTGTAAACTGTGCTGTTTTCTAAAGCAAATTACTTAAAAACAATTTACTCTGGGGAAAAAAAAGGCGTACACTGAGAGAACGTCAACTCTACGTAACGTGATGGCGTAATACGCACAAAGGCCGTCTCCAAATAACGGTTGTAAACTTCAGAGTTCAGTTGGTGCAAACGCGCAGAAACAATCCGTCAACGGTGTCAAAGGTTACATGTATGGCACACATCATACATGTGGTTCGAACACACACGTCCTGCGGCTCTGATACCGTGAAATGAACTTTCAAAGCTGTTTATTGACATGTACGGGTCAGCTCCGTTCTCTACGATACACGCTGATTGGCTCACGGGTTTCTATGGGGGCAGTTAGGACTTTTGATTGGTCCGGAGTGTTGTCATTCTTCCCTTAGTCCCGCCTCCTCGCTAGGTCTCTGACAGTGGTTATCAGCTAATGCTAATTAATGTTTGTATTATTAGCTCATCAGGTTGTAACACAGTATTAACACCGGGATATAAACCCGTTACAGAGCGGGCAGGGGGCCGGAGGACGCGCTCAAACGTCCGTTAAGCCGGTCCGTTGTCTGCATTAGACCGTGCAGTTTGTGCTTCATTCAGTGTACTTCTGTGAGCTAACAGGCTAACACTAGCCTTAGTGAAGTCTCTCCAACAGCCGCTGGACGGATTCAAAACACAGCTTTAATGACGCCTCTCCCCGGTTAATATGGAAACACATGGACGCATGAACCATAAACACGTCAATATTACCCATAAAGGTGTAAAAACAACAGGGAAAAAATGCTGCTTTACCTCCGGAGCGGTTTGTGCACTGGGTGACGTCCCACTGAGCGGACAAAAGTGCGCATGCGCCGACAAAAGATTATCACTGACGTACAGTTTAGAGAAAAAAATAAATAATAAACTGGACAAAAATAATCAACAAAACGAATAAAATAATGGACAAAATTTGTACAAATGACCGAAATAATCAACAAAATAATCAACCAATTGAACAAAGACGAACCAAAGAATTACAAACACACACCAGATGTTTGTAAACGTTAGTGCTGCTTCTTTTCATGGGGTCAGAGGTCACAATCAATAGTGTCTTTAACCTTAACTACCTTTTTTATTCCGTTTGTTGCATGTCTTAAGGCTGTGCACATACTTGTATCTAGTTTACAGATGCACTACAACCACATATCAACACTAGGGTAAGCCAAAGCACACGCAGCACGACTGAAACTATGAATTTAAATCCAAATCCAAATAGATACTGTGTTTCCATTTATATTGACACATAAATGTCACTGTCTATGCGTCAAACATGTACATTTATCCAGTTAAAGTCAGACATGAGGCAGGACAGGTAGAACACATAGAACTACAAACAATAGATCAGGTAGAACACATAGAACTACATAGAATAGACCAGGTAGAGCACATAAAACTATATAGAATAGACCAGGTAGAACACATAGAACTACAGGGAATAGACCAGGTAGAACACATAGAACTACATAGAATAGACCAGGTAGAACACATAGAACTACATAGAATAGACCACGTAGAACACATAGAACTACATAGAATAGATCAGGTAGAGCACATAAAATGGCATAAAATAGATAAGGTAGAACACATAGAACTACATAGAATAGACCAGGTAGAACACATAGAACTACATAGAATAGACCAGGTAGAACACATAAAACTACATAGAATAGACCACGTAGAACACATAGAACTACATAGAATAGACCAGGTAGAACACATAAAACTACATAGAATAGACCAGGTAGAACACATAGAACTACATAGAATAGACCAGGTAGAACACATAAAACTACATAGAATAGACCAGGTAGAACACATAGAACTACATAGAATAGACCAGGTAGAACACATAGAACTACATAGAATAGATCAGGTAGGGTGAGGGTAAGGGTTAGGCAAATGTTAGTTAATGTCAGTTAATAGAGCGTTAAAGGTTAGTTCATGGTTAGTTTAAGGGTTAGGTAAAGGTTTTTTAATGGTTATTTTCACTTTTTAATTCCTTAGTCTCCATGGTAACAGTCCTTGGTGGGGCTGGTGCAGCTTACTTTATCTTTCGGATTTTCCCTGCTCAAATGTGAATAATATACATGATATAATACATGATATGACATGCTATGCTATGCTATCTGATATCCAGCCTATGCAACCAGTCCGTCGGAATGCTTCATGTCTACTGGATCCTTGGAGGTTAAAGCGCTGCCTGTGATTTTTTCCAGTCAAATCACTGTTTTTACACCCATTAATCATTAACTGAACATACTTTGAGGAGCAGAAAATCAAATCATTAATGAATTCAATGTAGTCACGGACACATCATGTTTATAATCACTTACTGATCGATTGATCAATAATACAGCTGATTCGGTCCTGTACGGGCCTATTATCGATGTGTTCTTGAACGCATCTCATAGTGGAGTCATCGTCAGCGCATGCGCCGTCCGTTCTCTTCCTGGATTTTTCCGGACAGTAAACAGCGGCTTCAGTGGATTCTCCCTCAGTTCGGGTTTGATCGGGTTCCGGTGTGGCATAAAATACGGACGTCTGTCTCCACGCGACCGTTTTTGTCCATGCGCGCTCCCGTGTGCGCGGCTCTGCTGCTGGTCTGCGTGTTGAACCATGGGACCCGGGCTCATCAGTTCACAGAGGACGAGATGGACCAGATCAGGTCAGCTGATCCTGAACCTACACAGAAACCCAGGCCGAAACCTGGTACTGATGATGGACCACAGGGTAACCCGAACCCCACAGAAGTCTCCACGAGCTGCGGGTCTGGACCCTGGGTCTGGTCTATGTGTACAGGTCTGACTCTGGGTCTGGTCTATGTGTACAGGTCTGGACTCTGAGTCTGGTCTATGTGTACAGGTCTGGACTCTGGGTCTGGTCTATGTGTACAGGTCTGGACTCTGAGTCTGGTCTATGTGTACAGGTCTGGACTCTGGGTCTGGTCTATGTGTACAGGTCTGGACTCTGGGTCCGGGTCTGGGTTCGGGTGGCGGTGGTCCCAGGCGTGTGTGTGTGTGGGGGGCGGGGGTGGTTCCCAGTGGAATTTACTGAACACATCCTGTTGTTGTTGTTGTTCCAGACACCGCATCAAGTCCATGTTCTACCACGCCTACAACAGTTACCTAGACAACGCCTTCCCTTATGATGAGCTCCGGCCACTAACCTGTGACGGACAGGACACCTGGGGCAGGTAACCGTCCACATGGACTGAACACCTGCTCTGTACATTTGTTCAAGGTCAAAGGTTCTGAACCTCCTGTCATTTGTTCCAGTTTCTCTCTGACGCTGATCGATGCTCTGGACACTTACTGTAAGGCCTCCTCTAGTCCTCCTGTCCTCCATCCATTCCTCTAGTCCTCTGTCCTCCATCATGTCCTCTAGTCCTCCTGTCCTCCATCCTGTCCTCTAGTCCTCCAGTCCTCCTGTCCTCTAGTCCTCTGTCCTCCTGTCCTCTAGTCCTCCTGTCCTCCTGTCCTCTAGTCCTCTGTCCTCTAGTCCTCTAGTCCTATGTCCTCTAGTCCTCCTGTCCTCCAGTCCTCCTGTCCTCTAGTCCTCCTGTCCTCTAGTCCTCTGTCCTCCTGTCCTCTAGTCCTCTGTCCTCTAGTCCTCCTGTCCTCCATCCTGTCCTCTAGTCCTCCAGTCCTCTGTCCTCCAGTCCTCTTCCTCTAGTCCTATGTCCTCCAGTCCTCCTGTCTCCTCCATCACTGCTCCTCTCCTGTCCTCTGTCTCCAGGTGTTGGAAAATCGGACAGAGTTTCAGCGAGTGGCGTCTCTGCTCCAGGACACTGGACTTTGACATTGACGTCAACGCCTCTGTGTTTGAAACCAATATACGAGGTAGAAACAAGAAGCAACGCAGAACGTGTGACCTTTAGCATCTGAAGGGTGGAACCATAAGAACCAGTTCCACATGGAACCAGTGGAATCACTGTGTGACTATTACTTGTGCTGATGTTTGGGTTGAATTAACTCGTGTTGTTAGAAACTAGTGTTTAAAAGGTCAGCTGGATGATGAGCTGACGTTGGTCTGATGTGGTCTAATGTGGTCTGATGTGGTTTTGTTGGTCAGTGATAGGTGGGCTGCTCTCTGCTCACCTGTTGGCAGGTCGAGCCGGCATGGACCTGGAACCTGGTTGGCCATGTTCTGGACCATTACTGAGGATGGCAGAGGACGCAGCCAGGAAACTCCTACCAGGTACAAAGGGGGGCGGGGGGAGGGGGGCGAAGGAAGGAAGGAAGAAGAAGGAAGGAAGGAAGGAAGGAAGGAATGAAGGAAAGAGAAGGAGGCAAACTAATATATGCAAATTAAATCAGTGGTGACTTTCATTGACTCACCACCACAACCATATGAGAACAGAGAACAGAACAGGGAATAGAACAGGGAACACAGAACAGGATGCTCAGCTGACTCAGCAGGTTTTGGATCCGTTTCACTCACTGAACCAGAACCTGCTTCTCCAGGTTCCACATGCTTCAGTGTGGACAGGTTCATGTTCTGTCAGCTGGAGAACAGACAGTATGAGGACGTTCCCTGACTCACTTTGGATGTTTTTATGTGGTCCCGTTCTGAACCGGTGTCTCCAGCGTTCCAGACTCCCACTGGGATGCGTACGGAAACCGTCAACCTGCTGCGCGGCGTCAGTCCCACTGAGACCCCCCGTCACCTTCACCGCCGGAGTGGGAACCTTCATCCCTGGAGTTCGGCGCTCTGAGCCGACTGACCGGAGACCCGGTGTTCGAGGACGCCGCCCGCCAAGCCCTGAGGGCCCTGTGGAAGACCCGCTCCGACATCGGACTGGTAATGACTTGACTTCAGTTACCATGGAAACACCAGTGCGACCGTGTGGGTGGGGTCAAATAAATGAGTGAGACCGTTAAAGAATAAATCTGTGGAGACGCAACAGATCATCTCACAGCAGAACACCCTGGAAACCATCCAGTAGATAGTACCAGTCTGGACCGGTCTGGACCAAGGTTATTATCGTTAACGAACAACTAACAAAATGATGAAAACTACAACTGAAAAAACATTTTTGTTAACTGAAATACATAAAAACTATAATTAAAAGAAAAAAACATAACTAACTGAAACTGTAATGTGTGTTACGAAACTAACTAAAACGGAAAAAAATTATGGATAAAATTCCCTTCATTTTCATTTTTTCAATGTCGGATTGATACGAAATTGATTTTTTTCACTCCAGCAATTTTAGCTAGCAGCACCATACAACACATCACGGTCCCGTCACTTGGTTTGCAGTCGTTTTCTGGTCCGAACTGTACCTGGAAACATGGAGACTACAGCAGCAGAGTCCTGTCTGGGATTTATTGTGAATACGACGGCAAAGAAGAAAAAAGGTACGACAAACTAAAACTAAACTAAAACTAAGCATTTTAAAATAAAAATAATGATAATAATAATAAAAACTAGCAAACCTGCTCTAAAAACAAATTAAAACTAAGTGAATTAGAGAAAAAAAGTCAAAACTAAATAAAACTAAACTATAATGAAAAATCCAAAACTATTAGAACCTTGGTCTGGACCGGTCTGGACTGGTTTCAAGTTAACTGATTATTCAATGAATTAAAAAGAGGTTTTTATGTTGGACATTAAATAAAGTGATGAACTGGGATTTAAGTTGAACAATGTCATTAATTAAGACAGAACTAGACGAGTCCAGAATGAACCAACTGATGGAGAACCAAAGAACCTAAGTCCACAGAACAGGATGGAAACGCTCATGTTCCAAAGTTCAGAACAGTCACTTCAGTCAGTGGCAGATTCAGATGTAAACCTGTCTCACCTGTCTCCATCTCAGGTGGGGAACCACATCGACATCTCGTCTAAGAAGTGGGTGGCCCAGGACGCGGGCATCGGGGCGGGCGTGGACTCGTACTTCGAGTACCTGGTCAAAGGAGCCGTGATGCTGCAGGATGAGGAGCTGCTCAACATGTTCTTAGGTAAAGATGGCACGACGCTCACAGACGTGTACCGAAGACCTGCCCCACTAGAACACTAACAGTAGACCCCCCCCCCCAGAGTACGACCGCGCCATCCAGAACTACACCCGCTTTGACGACTGGTACCTGTGGGTCCACATGCACAAAGGGACCGTGTCCATGCCAGTCTTCCAGTCTCTGGAGGCGTTCTGGCCCGGTCTCCAGGTACGTACTGCCCACGTGTCTGTTACTGAGGAAATCCTGCAGGTCCTGAAGGCTCACATCCTCTGTGTCTGTTCAGTCTCTGCTGGGGAACCTGGACAGCGCTACCAGAACTTTCCAGAACTACTACTCGGTGTGGAGGCAGTTCGGAGGCCTTCCTGAGTTCTACAGCATCCCTCAGGGCTACACTGTGGATAAGAGGGAGGGCTACCCCCTGAGACCAGGTCAGGAGTTCAGTTGAAGATGGTTCCTGGTATCTGGGTTCATCTGGTCCATCAGTTCACAGCTGAACTGATCTTCTGTGATGGTTGACCTCAAATCCACTGACCTCGGTGTGTTTTCTTCTCCAGAGTTAATAGAAAGTGCCATGTACCTGTTCAGAGCCACAGGTGATCACACCTACCTCCAACTGGGCAAGGACGCCCTCGAGTCCATTGAGAAGATCACCAAGACCCCCTGTGGATACGCCAGTGTAAGACCTTCTGTTCAGGTGGCTCTGATTCACAATTCCTGAAGGTGTTGGTTCCACTTTACTCCCCTGTATCAGGATCAGGTTTTCCCTCTGGATGTGGACTCCACATTCCTCTGAAAAGGTGGAGGTGGTCTTTCATCAGACCCCTGGTGGTCTTCCAAACCTTCAGAACTTTGTGTTTCTACTTTAATGTTTATCCTCAGCCACACTGACCGCAGGGTGTTGTCATCAGTTGGTCATCCGTCCTTTTGTCCATCCTTTCTTCCGTCCTTTCTTCCATCCTTTTGTTTGTTTTTTGTCCATCCTTTTGTCCATCCTTTTGTCCATCCTTTCTTCCATCCTTTTGTCCGTCCTGTCTTCTGTCCATTTGTCCATCCTTTCTTCTGTCCTTTTGTCCATCCTTTCGTCCATCCTTTTGTCCGTCCTTTTGTCAATCCTTTTGTCCGTCCTTTTGTCCATCCTTTTGTCCATCCTTTCTTCCATCCTTTTGTCCGTCCTGTCTTCTGTCCTTTTGTCCATCCTTTCTTGTCCTTTTGTCCATCCTTTTGTCCGTCCTGTCTTCTGTCCTTTTGTCCATCTGTATGTGCAGAACCTTTGGTGGGGACTGAAGGCTGAGGGTTTTCAAGTGTTAATATGTTTTGGACTCTGGTGAATGTCCACCTTCAGGGTTTTTCAATAGTTTCCAAACAGTTGTGAAGGTGTTGATGTTCTGGTGCTTGGGTTCCTGCTGGTTCCTGTAGGTTTCATGTGTGTTGGTGATGTTCTTCTGCTGCTCCAGATGAATTATGACACCCCCCCCCCCCCCCCCCGACCACGTCTCTGCTTTGTCTCCAGGTTAAAGACCTGCGCGACCACCAGCTTGACAACAGGATGGAGTCTTTCTTCCTCGCCGAAACCATTAAGTATCTCTACCTGCTGTTTGACCCCACCCACTTCCTGCATGGGGGGGCCATGGAGGGGGAGGGGTCATGGGAGGAAGGTGGCGAGGGCGGTCAGTGTGTTTTAGGGGCGGGGGGCTTCATCTTCAACACCGAGGCCCACCCTCTGGACCCTGCGGCCCTGTACTGCTGCAGCCGTCACAATCAAGACCGGCACGAGCTCCGACACATCCTGCTCAGCCTATCGCAGCCTGGACGGCCCGTAGCCCCTCCCCCTGCACAGACAGAAGGCCCTCCCCTTGGCCAATCAGAGAGCGTCGCCCTGAAACCAGGAGACAAGAAGAGTGCCCCCCTGCTTTCGTGTCCCGTTCAGCCATTCAGCGCTCGGCTCTCAGTCCTTGGACAAGTTTTCACCGAGAGCACGTGAGACCTAGCGACCAGGTTCAGGTGTCTGGGTCAGGCACCCGAGTTCGGGTGTCCGGGGTGAGGTGGTCAGGGTCAGGTTATCAGGATCAGGCATCCAGGGTCAGGCGTCTGGGGGTCAAGTAGTTGGGGTCAGGTTTCTGGGGTCAGGTGTCCAGGTTCTGGCATCCAGGGTCAGGTGTCAAGGGTCAGGCACCCGGGTTCAGGTGTCTTGGTTTTGGTATCCAGGGTCAGGCATCCAGGTTCAGGTGCCTGGGTTCAGGTGCCTTGGTTCTGGTGTCCAGGGTCAGGTGTCCGGGTTCAGGTGCCTGGTTCAGGTGCCCGGGTTCAGATGTCCAGGGTCAGGCATACAGGGTCAGACGTCTGGGTTCTGGCATCCAGGGTCCAGGGTCCGGGTTGAGGTGGCCGGGTTCAGGTTTTCTCAGGGTCCGTTTATGAAACAACATTCTCTGGTGTTCCATGTAAATGTCAAACCACTGTTTCTTGAGATTAAAGCAGATTTTTGTTCATGAGTAAAAGTTGAAGAAACTAAACTTGAATTTTGTGTCTGATTGTGATTTTCTGCTCATTGGTTTATTTTTGATCCTTTTTATTTTCAGTTGTGAATTTTCCCTTTGAGGTGAAACCACATGGACATGTTAATCTGCGTCACATTCAGAAGAATGTCTGTGGTTTTGTCTGTTTTAATCAGATTCAGGTTCAGGTTTGGGTAAAGGACCAGGGTCTGACAAGGGTCTGACCAAAGTCTGACCAAGGTCTGACCAGGCTCTGTGAGGATGTGAAGGGGACTGTGAGGACGTGGATCTGCCACCAGAGGGCATCACAGGACACAGTTAGGGTTAACTGAGCGTCCCAGTCCGGCTAAGACCAGGACAAAGACCAGAACTGGGACAAAAACCAAGACCAGGACATAGACTGGGTCAAGACCAGGTGGTAAAAGTGTCCAAAAGTCTTTTATTCATCTAACATCAACAATAACAAACTAGAAGCACTCGGAGAGCGCAGACCGCCGCCAAGGCAGATCAGGCCCCCGCCCCTGATCACCACCAAAATTTAATAATTTGTTCCTTGTGCCAGTATCAACATTTCCTGAAATTTTCATCCAAATCCATCTGTAACTTGTTGAGTTATCTTGCACACAGACAAACAGACAAACCAACGCCGGCAAAAACATAACCTCCTTGGCAGAGGTAACAAAACCCAAGCAGAATAAAGAGAGGACGAAGCCAAGTCGACCAGACCAGAACAGACCAGAACAGACCAGATTTGAGGTAAATATGTTCTGGAGCAGATGTGTAAACCCACCAGAGACAGGGTTAAAGGTCACCAGGACCAGGAGACAGGGTTAAAGGTCACCAGGACCAGCTGTTCAATTACAGACTGGAATTAACAGGAAGTCCAACCTCTGGGACCGTTTGGGACCAAGACTGGACTTTGTGTTCTTGATATTGAGAACCGGAACATTGACCGGTGAAGAGCGGACATGGTTTTATACCACAGTAAGGGTCCACGAGGACCTGAAAGGACAACTGACCAACCTGATTCAGAGTCTGGATCAGGTGGACCAAGAACAACTGAGTCAGAGACTTTTGACCAACGACTGCAACGACACAGTGAGCAGGTCTGGAAACACACGGGTCTGTGTGTGTTGCATCCAGGGTGTGTGTGTGTGTGTGTGTTGTGTTCAGGGTCTGTGTGTGTGTTGCATTCAGAGTCTGTGTGTGTGTGTGTGTCGCGTTCAGGGTCTGTGTATGTGTGTGTTGCGTTCAGGGTCTGTGTGTGTGTATGTGTGTTGCATTCAGGGTCTGTGTGTGTGTTGCATTCAGAGTCTGTGTGTGTGTATGTGGTTGCATTCAGGGTCTGTGTGTGTGTGTTGCGTTCAGGGTCTGTGTTGTGTGTGTGTGTTGCATTCAGGGTCCCCCCCTCAGTCTGGGTGTTGGGTGGGGTCTCTGGGTGGATCCTAAGTAGAAGCAGCTGTGGTCCACTTCAGGGCGTGACTTCAGTCTGAGTTTCAACACTGTTGAACGGACGTCATGGAAACGTGTGAAAGCATCACAAATGTTTATGACAAACATGATTTTACTGTCGACATAATCAATAATCAATCAAATCAGAAAAAAGAGGGAGGCGGAGCTGATTAATGAAACCAAACCAGAGGAAGAAGACGAGAGGTTAGAAGAAAAACTGAAAAAGAAAAAAGAAAGAAACTGGAACAGAGTCAAAGACAGAGAAAAGAGACACACCCAGGACAGAGGAGATGAGGAAAGGACACGAGGAGACGAAGAAAAGACACGAGGAGACGAAGAAAAGACACGAGGAGACGAAGAAAAGACACGAGGAGACGAGGAAAGGACACGAGGAGACGAGGAAAGGACACGAGGAGACGAGGAAAGGACACGAGGAGACGAAGAAAAGACACGAGGAGACGAGGAAAGGACACGAGGAGATGAAGAAAAGACACGAGGAGACGAAGAAAAGACACGAGGAGACGAGGAAAGGACACGAGGAGACGAGGAAAGGACACGAGGAGACGAAGAAAAGACACGAGGAGACGAAGAAAAGACACGAGGAGACGAGGAAAGGACACGAGGAGACGAGGACAGGACACGAGAAGACGAGGAAAGGACACGAGAAGACGAGGAAAAGACACGAGGAGACGAGATGAGGAAAAGACACGAGGAGACGAGGAAAGGACACGAGGAGACGAGGAAAGGACACGAGGAAAAGACACGAGGAGACGAGGAAAGGACACGAGGAGACAAGGAGAGGAGACGAGGAAAAGACACAAGGAGACGAGGGAAAGGACAGGAGGAGACGAGGAAAGGAGACGAGGAAAAGACACGAGGAGACAAGGAGAGGAGACGAGGAAAAGACACGAGGAGACAAGGAAAGGACAGGAGGAGACGAAGAAAAGACACGAGGAGACGAGGAGAGGAGATGAGGAAAAGACACGAGGAGACGAGGAAAAGACATGAGGAGACAAGGAAAGGACAGGAGGAGACGAGGAAAGGACACGAGGAGACGAAGAAAAGACACGAGGGAGACGAGGAGAGGAGACGAGGAAAAGACACGAGGAGACGAGGAAAGGAGACGAGGAAAAGACACGAGGAGACGAGGAAAGAACACGAGGAGACGAGGAAAAGACACGAGGAGACAAGGAGAGGAGACGAGGAAAGACACAAGGAGACGAGGAAAGGACAGGAGGGAGACGAGGAAAGGAGACGAGGAAAAGACACGAGGAGACGAGGAAAGGAGACGAGGAAAGGACACGAGGAGACGAGGAAAAGACACGAGGAGACAAGGAGAGGAGACGAGGAAAAGACACAAGGAGACAAGGAGAGGAGACGAGGAAAAGACACAAGGAGACGAGGAAAGGACAGGAGGAGACAAGGAAAAGACACGAGGAGACGAGGAAAAGACACGAGGAGACAAGGAGAGAAGACAAGGAAAAGACCACGAGGAGATGAGGAAAGGACAGGTGGAGACGAGGAAAAGACACGAGGAGACGAGGAAAGGACACGAGGAGACGAAGAAAAGACACGAGGGAGACGAGGAGAGGACACAAGGAGAAGGAGACGAGGAAAAAGACACGAGGAGACGAGGAAAGGACACAAAGAGACAAGGAAGTTCTTTAGCGTGTTTATCCTGTCTGGTCCTGGAGTCTGTGGTTGTGGTTCAGGTCTGGTCCTGGAGTCTGTGGTTGTGGTCCAGGTCTGGTCCTGTGTCTGTGGCTGTGGTCCAGGTCTGGTCCTGGAGTCTGGGGTTGTGGTCCAGGTCTGGTCCTGGAGTCTGGGGTTGAGGTCCAGGTCGGGTCCGGGAGTCTGTGGTTGTGGTCCAGGTCTGGTCCTGGAGTCTGGGGTTGTGGTCCAGGTCTGGTCCTGGAGTCTGGGTTGTGTTCAGGTCTGGTCCTGGATTCTGTGGTGTGGTCCATGGTCTGGTCCTGGTTTGGCTGTGGTCCAGGTCTGGTCCTGGAGTCTGGGGTTGTGGTCCAGGTCTGGTCCTGGAGTCTGGGTGGTTGAGGTCCGGTCTGGTCCTGGAGTCTGTGGTTGTGGTCCAGGTCTGGTCCTGGAGTCTGGGGTTGTGGTCCAGGTCTGGTCCTGGAGTCTGGGGTTGTGGTTCAGGTCTGGTCCTGGAGTCTGTGGTTGTGGTCCAGGTCTGGTCCTGGTGTCTGTGGTTCTGGTTCAGGTCTTACCTCTGACCCCCTGACCTCTCATGACTTACACTCACCTGTTCCTCTGGCTCCGCCCACAAACCCTGTTGCATCCTGGTCTGGGTTCACCTGTAGTCCAGGTGGTCCAGGTCTCTCAGGACCGGTTTTCCCTGGTTGTCCATTAGGATGGACACAGATTCAGGACGTCAAGGCAGGAACTCAGGAACCAGAAGAACCAGTCTGGAACCGGGACGGAGCGGAGGAGGGGTCAGGTGAATGTGGGCGGAGACTGCAGATGGGTGGGGGGGTGGCCAAGAAGGACAACTGAGACAAGAAATAAACCAAATAAGGACTGACCATGTGACACCAGCAGAACCAGTCAGTCCAGCAGAAGTGGTCCCAGTGGAACCAGTTCCTCGTTCTCAGAGTTCTGGGTGAGGTCCACTTTCTGTACCCATGACTTCATCACTGAGCACGTGCAGAACAGATGATGATGATGAAGATGAGACACACACACACACAAATGCACAGCTTATATAAGTTCGACCCTGGCTGATGGTCCTTAAAGTAATCACACTGTGAACAGCAGAGGGACCACACCCTGAACGCAACACACACACACTCTGAACGCACACACACTCTGAACGCAACACACACACACTCTGAACGCAACACACACACATCCACACCCTGAACACATCCACACCCTGAACGCAACACACACACACCCACACCCTGAACACACACACCCTGAACGCAACACACACACACCCACACCCTGAACACACACACCCTGAACGCAACACACACACACACTCTGAACACAACACACACTCTGAACGCAACACACACACACTCTGAACACAACACACACTCTGAACGCAACACACACACACCCACACACATACACAGCCTGAACGCAACACACACACACCCACACCCTGAACACATACACAGCCTGAACGCAACACACACACACTCTGAACACAACACACACACACTCTGAACGCAACACACACACACCCACACCCTGAACACACACACCCTGAACGCAACACACACACGCTCTGAACACAACACACACACACTCTGAACGCAACACACACACACACTCTGAACGCAACCACACACACCCCACACCCTGAACACACACCCTGAACGCAACACACACACACTCTGAACACACACACACACACTCTGAACACAACAACACACACACTCTGAACGCAACACACACACACCCACACCCTGAACACATACTCAGCCTGAAACGCAACACACACACACTCTGAACGCAACACACACACACACCCTGAACGCAACACACACACACCCTGAACACACACACCCTGAACGCAACACACACACACACACTCTGAACGCAACACACACACACACACACACACACACACACACACCCCCTGAACACATACACACCCTGAACGCAACACACACACACCCACACCCTGAACACACACACCCTGAACGCAACACACACACACACACACTCTGAACGCACAACACACACCCCACAACACACACACTCTGAACGCAACACACACACACACTCTGAACGCAACACACACACACTCTGAAACGCAACACACACACACCCACACCCTGAACACATACACACCCTGAACGCAACACACACACACCCTGAACGCAACACACACACACACCCTGAACACATACACACCCTGAACGCAACACACACACACCCACACCCTGAACCCAACACACACACCCTGAACACAACACACACATATACCCTGAATGCAACACATACACACACACACCCTGAATGCAACACACACACAGAACCACCTCCTCCATCAGCTGTAAAACCAGCAGGAGGTTGAACGGCGTCTGTCCCTGGATGGAAGACTTATTACAGGACTGTCCCCGTCCCCACACACACATACACACACCCGGGACAGTTTGTGTCAACAGAAGACACTGAACGCACCACAGAAGGAGGAATGGACTGATTTGATCTGTTTTTATTTTTTTATGATGCTCTTAATCTATTTTATTTATTATGATGTTTCTTTCTTTATTTGATGCAGTTATTGAACTGGAGTCACACACACACACCACACACACGCAGGTTACACAGAGTTCATCTGTGAACCATTAGTGTCAGTGAACACACCATCTGGTGGGTGGGGCTCAGTGTTCTCACTCCATCTCATACTGTTCATCTGACATGTGACACTGAAGGGGATCTCCACACAGAGCCCCGCCCCTTCTATGACCTCATCTGTCCAGCTCTTATGTCATTGGATGTGGGGCTGATGCTCAGTTTCAACTAAGTGGGACCAGCTCGGTCCCTGGTACCTCTGACCCGGTCCACCCAGTCCCCGGTACCTCTGATCTGGTCCACCCAGTCCCCGGTACCTCTGATCTGGTCCACCCAGTCCCCGGTACCTCTGATCTGGTCCACCCAGTCCCTGGTACAGGGTACAAGGTACAGAGTACAGAGTACAGAGTACAAGGTACAGGGTACAGAGTACAGGGTACAAGGTACAGAGTACAGGGTACAGGTACAAGGTACAGAGTACAGGGTACAAGGTACAGGGTACAGGGTACAGAGTACAGGGTACAGAGTACAGGGTACAAGGTACAGAGTACAGGGTACAGGGTACAAGGTACAAGGTACAGAGTACAGGGTACAAGGTACAGGGTACAGAGTACAGGGTACAGGGTACAAGGTACAGGGTACAGAGTACAGGGTACAAGGTACAGAGTACAGGGTACAGGGTACAAGGTACAAGGTACAGAGTACAGGGTACAGGGTACAAGGTACAGGGTACAGAGTACAGGGTACAAGGTACAGAGTACAGGGACAGGGTACAAGGTACAAGGTACAGAGTACAGGGTACAGGGTACAAGGTACAGGGTACAGAGTACAGGGTACAAGGTACAGAGTACAGGGTACAAGGTACAGGGTACAGGGTACAGAGTACAGGGTACAGAGTACAGGGTACAAGGTACAAGGTACAAGGTACAGAGTACAGGGTACAAGGTACAGGGTACAGAGTACAGGGTACAGGGTACAGGGTACAGAGTACAGGGTACAAGGTACAGGGTACAGAGTACAGAGGACGAGGTAGGACGGGGGGGGGGGGGGGGGGGGGGGGGTTTATATGATGTGTGTCCTTTGTGTTTTCTTGTGTATTTGCATGTGAGACTAATAAAGCAAAGTGGAATCAGAAAAGAAATGAAAAAAACTAAGAGAAATACACAAAATACACGAAAAACACAAAACACACAGGACGCAAAATACACAAAATTCATGAAAGACACGAAATACACAAGACACAAAATACACAAAAGACACAAGACACAAAATACACAAAATACACAAGACACAAAAGACACAAAATACACAAGACACAAAATACACAAAAGACACAAAATTCACGAAAGACACAAAATACACAAGACACAAAATACACAAAAGACACAAGACACAAAATACACAAGACACAAAAGACACAAGACACAAACATACACACAAAAGACACAAGACACAAAAGACACAAAATACACAAAAAGACACAAGACACAAAATACACAAAATACACAAGACACAAAGACACAAATACACAAGACACAAATACACAAAGACACAAAATTCACGAAATACACAAAAGACACAAGACACAAAATACACAAAGACACAAGACACACAAAATACACAAGACACAAAAGACACAAAATACACAGACACAAAATACACAAAAAGACACAAATTCACAAGACACAAAATACACAAAAGACACAAGACACAAAATACACAAGACACAAAAACACAAAAGACACAATACACAAAATACACACAAAACAAAAGACACAAATACACAAAAGAATCAAAATACACAAAATACACAAGACACAAAATACCCAAAAGATACAAAATACACAGAAAAAAACAAAAGACCACAAAATACACAAGACACAAAAGACACAAGACACAAAATACACAAAAGAACACAAGACACAAAATACATAAAAGACACAAAATACACAAGACACAAAATACATAAAAGACACAAAATACACAAGACACAAAATACATAAAAGACACAAAATACACCAAGACACAAAATACATAAAAGACACAAAATACACAAGACACAAAATACATAAAGACACAAAAGACACAAAATACACAAGACACAAAATACATAAAGACACAAAATACACACAAAAAACAAAATACACAAGACACAAAATACACAAAAGACAAAATACACAAAATACACAAAAGAAACAAAAGACACAAAAGACACAAGACACAAAATACATAAAAGACACAAAATACACAAGACACAAAAGACACAAGACACAAATACACAAAAGAAACAAATACACAAAAGAAACAAAAGACACAAAAGACACAAGACACAAAAGACACAAAATACACAAAAGAAACAAAAGACAAAAGACACAAAATACATAAAAGACACAAAAGACACAAAATACACAAGACACAAAATACATAAAGCACACAAAAGACACAAGACACAAAATAACAAAAGACACAAAATACACACAAAAAAAACAAAAGGCACAAGACAGAAAATACACAAAAGACACAAAATACACAAGACACAAAATACATAAAAGACCACAAAAGACACAAAATACACAAAAGACACAAAATACACAAAAGACACAAGACACAAAATACACAAAAGACAAATACACAAAAGACACAAGACACAAAAGACACAAAGACAAAATACACAAAGACACAAAATACACAAGACACAAAATACACAAAAGACCCAGAATACACAAAAGACAAAATACCCAAAAGACACAAAATATACAAGACACAAAAGACACAAATACACAAAGACACAAATACACAAGACACAAAAGACACAAGACACAAACGACACAAAAGACACAAAATACACAAAAGAAACAAAATTACACAAAGACACAAGACCACAAAATACACAAAAGCCACAATACCAAGACACAATACATAAAATGACACTAAAACTACACAAGACACAAAATACATAAAAGACACACAAAATACACAAGACACAAGATACACACAAGACACACAAATACCATAAAAGACACAAAATACACAAGACACAAATACATAAAAGACACAAAAGACACAAAATACACAAGACTACAAATACATAAAAGACACAAAATACACACAAAAAACAAACTACCCAAGGACACAAAATACCAACAGACAAAATACACAAAATACACAAAATACACAAAACACAAAAGACACAAAATACACAAAATACACAAAAGAAACAAAAGACACAAAAGACACAAGACACAAAATACATAAAAGACCAAATACACAAGACACAAGACACAAAATACACAAAACGAAACAAAATACACAAAAGAAACAAAAGACACAAAAGACACAAGACACAAAACGACACAAATACACAAAAGAAACAAAAGACAAAAGACACAAATACATAAAAGACACAAAAGACACCAAAATACACAAGACACAAAATCCCAATCATAACGACACAAAAGACACAAGACACAAAATACACAAAAGACACAAAATACACACAAAAAAACAAAAGGCACAAGACAGAAAATACACAAAAGACACAAAATACACAAGACACATAAATACATAAAAGACACAAAATACACAAAATACACAAAGACACAAAAATACACAAAAGCCACAAAATACACAAAAGACACAAGACACAAAACTACACAAAAGACAAAATACACCAAAAGACACAAATACACAAGACACAAAAGACCACAAAGACAAATATCACAAAAGACACAAAATACACAAGACACAAAATACACAAAGACACAGAATACACAAAAGACAAAATACACAAAAGACACAAAATATACAAGACACAAAGACACAAAATACACAAAGACACAAAATACACAAGACACAAAAGACACAAGACACAAATACACAAAAGACACAAAATACACAAAAGAAACAAAATACACAAAAGACACAAGACACAAAATACATGAAAGACACAAAAGACACAAGACACAAAATACACACAATACACAAAAGACAAAAGACACAAAAGACACAAAAGACACAAAAGACACAAGACACAAAATACACAAAAGAAACAAAATACACAAAAGACACAAATACACAAAAGACAAAATACACAAAAGACACAAAATACACAAAAGACACAAAATACATAAAAGACACAAAAGACACAAATACACAAAAGACACAAATACACAAGACACAAAAGACACAAGACAAAAATACACAAAAGAAACAAAATACACAAAAGACACAAGACACAAAAGACACAAAAGACAAAATACACAAAAGACACAAAATACACAAGACACAAAGACATAAAATACACAAAATACACAAAAGAAACAAAATACACAAAAGACACAAAATACATAAAAGACACAAAATACACAAGACACAAAATACATAAACGACACAAAAGACACAAGACACAAAATACACAAAAGACACAAAAGACACAAAATACACAAGACACAAAATACATAAACGACACAAAATACAAAAAGACACAAAATACACAAAAAAAACAAAGACACAAAACACACAATACAAAATACACAAAAGACACAAGACACAAAAGACACAAAATACACAAGACACAAAAGACACAAGACACAAAAGACACAAAATACCACAACACACAAAATACAATACAAGACACAAAGACACAAAATACACAAGACACAAAATACATAAAGACACAAATACACAAAGACACAAGACACAAATACACAAAAAGACAAAATACACAAAGACACAAAAGACACAAGACACAAAATACATAAAAGACACAAAATACACAAGACACAAAATACACAAAAGACACAAAATACACAAAAGACAAAATACACAAAAGACCACACAATACACAGAAATACACAAGACACAAAAGACACCAAGACACAAAATACACAAAAGACACCAAAATACACAAAGACAAAATACACAAAAGACACAAGACACAAAAGACACAAAGAAACAAAATACACAAAATACACAAGACACAAATACACAAAAGACGCAAAATACACAAGACACAAAGACACAAGACACAAAAGACACAAGACAAGACACAAAAGACACAAAAGACACAAAAGAAACAAATACACAAAAGACACAAGACACAAAATACACAAAAGACACAAAAGAAACAAAATACACAAAAGACACAAGACACAAAATACACAAAAGACACAAAGACACAAAATACACAAGACACAAAATACACAAAAGACACAAAATACACAAAAGACAAAAGACACAAAAGACACAAAATACACAAAAGACACAAAATACACAAAAGACAAAATACACAAGACACAAAAGACACACAATACACAAGACACAAAAGACACAAGACACAAAATACACAAAAGACACAAAAGAAACAAAATACACAAAAGACACAAGACACAAAATATACAGAAGACACAAAATACACAAGACACACAATGATTAAACTAAACAAAAGACCCAAAATTCACAAAAGATGAAGAGACACAAAGACAGAGCGATGTGGAGAATGTGGACAGTAAGTGGAGGGTGGTAGGGTGTTTGTGCGTACCAGTCAGAGCAGTGTGCAAAATGTGAACTGAGTGTGTGTGTGTGTGGTGCGTCTGTGTGTGTGTGGGAGGATCCTCTGACTCTTAAAGCTGTTCAGAACACAGACGTTGTCATAGAGTGAGGAGACACCGAGGAGGAAACTCACACTAACACACACTCATAGAACGACACTCACACACACCACATGCACACACACACACACAGACCACACACACACACACACACACACACACATATATATAAGACAAACACAGACAGCTGTTGTACACTCTCTCTCTGATCAACACAGTGGCTGATTGACACACTCTGACTTTGGATTGACCTCTTGAGGATACATCCCTCTGGACTTCGTATCCCATCATGCATCAGCGGAGCCTCTCGGAGCTCCAAAGGGTCTCCGGCACCTCGACCCCCCGGGACCGAGCCTCCGGCCGGTCTGCGCCAGCAGTGCCAACAGCTCCAGGCTGAGCAGGGGGGAGAACCTGCGCCTCTGCCCGCCGACGGGAGCCCTTCTGTGGCGTGGCTGCTGCTGGGGGCCCTGGTGTTTCCCCGGAGCCTGGAGCTTTTTGACGGAGGATCAGGAGGAGCTGCTGGTGGAGCTGCACAACCACTACAGAGGAGTGGTGTCCCCCCAGCGCCTCGGCCATGCTGCCTCTGGTAGGACACCTGCAGGGCATGAGCACGCACTCAGCACGGCGACATTTCACCAGCTGGGGTCTAATTATAGGGACCCATAAGTCTGGTCATGGATACAGGTTCAGGAATCTGATAGGTCAAATATGGGCGGTCTGAACGGTGGGTCCTGTCAAATGGTTTTATGTCTGTCATGTGATCAGAAAGGATGTGGTCCTCAGACCTTCAGTGGTCTCAGAGATCCAGGTGGTTCTTAGAGTTCAGGTGGTCCTCAGAGTTCATGTGGTCCTCAGAGTTCAGGTGGTCCTCAGAGTTAGGTGTTCTCAGTCAGGTGGTCCTCAAGTTCAGGTGGTTCTCAGTTCAGGTGGTCCTCAGAGTTCAGGTGGTTCTCAGTTCAGGTGGTCCTCAGAGTTTACGTGGTTCTCAGTTCAGGTGGGTCCTCAATTTCATGTGTGTCCTCAGTTCAGGTGGTCCTCAGAGTTCAGGTTGGTCCTCAGAGTTTAGGTGGTTCTCAGTTCAGGTGGTCCTCAGAGGTCAGGTGTTCTCAGTTAGGTTGGTCCTCAGAGTTTTAGTGGTTCTCAGTTCAGGGTGGTCCTCAAGTTCAGGTGGTCCTCAGTTCAGATGGTCCTCAGATTTCAGGTGGGTCCTCAGAGTTCAGGTGATCCTCAGAGTTTAGGTGGTTCTCAGTTCAGGTGGTCCTAAGAGTTCACGGCGGTCCTCAAATTCAGGGCGGTCCTCAGAGTTCAGGTGGTCCGTCAGTTCAGGTGGTCCTCAGAGTTCAGGTGGTCCTCAGTTTGGTCTGTAGGGTTAGGGTTCAGACAGTCTTTAAGTGTTTGGTTGAATATTTTATTTCAGGTCTTTGTTTTTTTCACTTGGACTCATTTTCCCATCAGGCTTTAGTTTTAACACTCTGCACCTGAATTATCCTTTAGTAGAGTTAAAGCCTTTAACCCAAACCGTTAGGGTTACTGTCCTCTACTGTCCTCCACTGTCCTGTCCTCTGCTGTCCTCCACTTCCCTCCGCTGTCCTCTACTGTCCTGTCCTCTACTGTCCTCTGCTGTCCTCTACTGTCTTCCGCTGTCCTCCACTGTCCTCCACGTCCTGTCCTCCACTGTCCTGTCCTCTACTGTCCTCCACTGTCCTGTCCTCTACTGTCCTCCACTGTCCTGTCCTCTACTGTCCTCCACTGTCCTGTCCTCTACTGTCCTCCACTGTCTTCCGCCGTCCTCCACTGTCCTCTACTGTCCTCCACTGTCCTCTACTGTCCTCCGCTGTCCTCCACTGTTCTCTACTGTCCTCTACTGTCCTCCACTGTCCTCTACTGTTCTCTACTGTCCTCCATTGTCCTCTCCTCTACTGTCCTCCGCTGTCCTCTACTGTCCTCCACTGTCCTCTGCTGTCCTCCACTTTCCTCCGCTGTCCTCTACTGTCCTCCACTGTCCTTCCGCTGTCCTCTGCTGTTCTCTACTGTCCTCCACTGTCCTGTCCTCTACTGTCCTCTACTGTCCTCCGCTGTCCTCTACTGTTCTCTACTGTCCTCCACTGGCCTGTCCTCTACTGTCCCTCCGCTGTCCCTCCACTGTCCTCCACTTTCCTCCGCTGTCCTCTACTGTCCTGTCCTCTACTGTCCTCTGCTGTCCTGTCCTCTACTGTCCTCCGCTGTTCTCTACTGTCCTCCACTGCCTCTATGGTCCTCTACTACTGTTCTCTACTGTCCTCCACTGTCCTGTCCTCTGCTGTCCTCCACTTTCCTCCGCTGTCCTCTACTGTCCTCCACTGTCTTCCGCTGTCCTCTGCTGTTCTCTACTGTCCTCCACGTCCTGTCCTCTACTGTCCTCCATGTCCTCTACTGTCCTCCACTGTCCTCTACGGTCCTCCGCTGTCCTCTACTGTCCTCCGCTGTCCTCTACGGTCCGCTCCGCTGTCCTCTACTAATCAACAAATTTTATTTATATCGCATCCAATCAGAACAAAAGTTATCTGATGACACTTTACAATAGACCTGGAATAAACCAACTGTAAAGCCATTTATAGAACCAACAGAACCAGCAGATAACCACCAGCAGTTCACCACTTTGAGTGCAGACAGATGAAGGAAAAACTACCTTTAACAGTTTAAAACCTGGAGCAGAACCAGACTGAGGAGAGAGAGAGAGACAGAGACTGGGGGAGAGGGTGAAGTAGGTGGAGACACAGATGGAACTGATGCACAGAACTATGGAACTATAGAATAACCTATCAACTGTATGAACAAATGAGCAGAATAAGGAGCCAGCAGTAATTAGCTTGTAGTTTAATTAAGTGTAGTTCAGTGTAGCTCTGTTGAACTCCACTGTCCCTTTACTGTCTTCTGTTGTGTTCAGGTCCAAATAACCGTCCGTCCTCTGTCAACCTTCAGTATTGTTCTTGTTTTTATCAGCTCTTCTGGAGGTCCTTCAGCTAACCTTTACTAAACATGAGTCCAGTTTAGAATGTGATGACGGGTCCACTTGGTTCTGGACGGTCCAACAGACTCTCAATGATGCTGGAGTTTGAGGAGGATCCTGAAGAGTCCTCAGGCCACAGGATGACACAGTCCAGTCCTTGTCCTCAGACAAACACTGCTGTGGACTTTCTAATCCAATGATTTGTCATGAGTCTCCACAAATGTCAACTGAGTGTCTTTGTTCTGGCTGAACTCATGTGACACTGACCAGGATGTGAACTGGTTTAAGGGTACAGATGGAGAAATGGAGTCAACCTAGACAGAGATCAGAATATCTCCAGCCCTGGTCCTGGACCGGCCTCAAGTACTACTACACCAAGAACCACAAACTAGACAACCAGTGTCCCCCGTCCAGCCCTGGTCCTGGCCCGGCCCCGGGTTAATACTACACCAGAACCATAACTTTGATGACATGGGCTGAGACCGACACAGGAGTGCCATGATGAGATGAGATACTGGACTTCATTTCAATGTTTTGTTTCCATTTCTGTAAACCCTTGAACCCTGTAGACCACAGGTGTCAAACTCCGGTCCTCGAGGCCGGTGTCCTGCATGTTTTAGATATTTCCCTCGTCCTTCCACACCTGGTTCATTAATGATCAGCTCATCATCATGCTTGCGGAAGCCTGATAACAATGTAATGCTTCCAGGTGTGATGGAGGAGGGGAAACATCTAACATGCAGGATACCGGCCCTCGAGGATCTGAGTTTGACACCCCTGCTGTAGACTACAATCCCAGAATGCACCTGGACCAACACAAGCCCAGTGGCTCAGGTTGACCCACCCTGGCTCTGGTCCAGTGGCTCAAGGTTGACCCACCCATGGCTCTGGTCCAGTGGTTCAGGTTGACCCACCCATGGCTCTGGTCCGCACAGGGACCTTTATGATCATCTAATATCAGAAGTGCTGGAGTGGAGGTGGATGTGTATTCCTACTGTTGTCATGGTAACCCTTGGTGTTATTTCTCCTCCTCCCCTTCTTCCTCCTCCCCCTCCTACCTCCTCAAATATGAACCAACTCCCCACAGTCGGATCAACAGGAAATGACTGAATGTTTCTTCTTTTATTTCATACTTTGGGGATTTTCTGGGCTTTGTTCTAATGCGTTCCAGCTGCCGTTTCGCTGCAGTTCGAACCCATCTGAACCAGAACATGTCCACATTTCTGAACTGACTCATGTGTCTAAATGATGTCCTGTTGAATAACGGACCCGAATCAAAGTGATAAATAAAATGGATGAGCCAATCAGGACGCTGGGGAGGAGCTTCAGACCAATAGGAAACAAGAGGAGGAGACTAAATACATTCTGATTTAAACCAGCCGAGGTCCAGAGTCTGTCTGAGTCCAGGTGGAGATATGATGACAGGAGGCGGAGTAACGATGACAGAAAGGCGGAGTAATGATGACAGGAGGCGGAGTTAACGATGACAGAAGGCGGAGTAACGATGACAGGAGGCGGAGTAACGATGACAGGAGGCGGAGTAATGATGACAGGAGGCGGAGTAACGATGACAGAGGTGGGGTAATGATGACAGGAGGCGGGATAATGATGACAGGAGGTGGATAATGATGAAGGACTGATGTTCATCAGAACGACCTCAAAGTAAACAGACAATCCCAGATACAGTCCAGTTTGAGTTCCAGTCTGTTTATAAAACGAGACTAGACTAGATCAGACTAGATAAAACTACATTAGACTGGACTAGATAAAACTAGATTAGACTGGACTAGATTAGACAACATTAAAGTAGACTAGAATCAACTAGATTAGACGAGACTAGATATGACTAGATAAATCTAGATCAGACTACAATAGACTGGATATGACTAGATAAATCCAGATTAGACTAGAACAGACTAGATAAGTCTACATCAGACTAGAATGGATTAGATATGACCAGATAAATCTAGATTAGACTAGAACAGACTAGATAAGTCTACATCAGACTAGAATGGATTAGATATGACCAGATAAATCTAGATTAGACTAGTTCATGCAGGTTGAGTTCTCCAGTCTCCTTTAACTCAACCTGTGTAGGATAAAGTGGATTATTTGACTTCCTTCAGTTAATAACAAGAGGATGCAGCAGAGAAGGGGGGGGGGGTAGTATTTATGAGTTGACCAACAAGGACGATGAGTGTTGTGAAAGAGCTGAGATGAGGCTCAGTGTTTATGCACTGAAATCAACTCTCTGTTCAACAGGTCCATGAATCAACTCTCTGGTTAGTTTAACTGACTGTTACCATGGAACACAGGCCTTACCTGTCATGCTAACCAATGTGTTCAGCTGAGTCTAATGAATCCAGATCATCTACAGTTGATACAAACTACAGAACATTATTTCTGTGATTCAGAGATTCTAACTAACCCTGAAAAACAAAAACATTTAAAGAGTATTTTAATATTTCAACACAAAATGGCTCCATTAATCTGAAAGGGCTGTAAAATGAGCTCTAGTCCAACATGGACAGTGACCATCAGGGTACTTTTCTGGTCCTTCAGATGGTCAGGGTCCTTCACTGGTCCTTTAGATGGTCAGGGTACTTCATTGTCCGTCAGATGGTCAGGGTCCTTCAGATGGTCAGGGTCCTTCAATGGTCAGGGTACTTCACTGGTCCTTCAGATGTTCTGTCAACAGCTGTTTTTGTTGTTCTCTAATCTGAAACTGATCTATCGTCCTTCTCCACCATCCATGTCCAACTGACCCTGCCCACAGTGAAACCTGACCCCCAGTCTCCACCCCTTGGTTTCCAGGTGGAAGGAGGTCCTGGTCTATGTCCTCATCACATGACCTCTGCAGTGACCACCCACTGCAACTTAAAGGAGACCAGGTCAGGCAGGACTGAGTACCAGGTAGACCCATCCACCCAGTTCAGATAAGACCACCTGGTCCAGTGTGACCAGTTCAAACTCAGACCACTAAGACCAGCCCAGTCCCTGGGCCCTAACCCTAAGGCGGAGTCAGACTCTGGACACCACTGTGTTGAACATGGGCTTTATGTGTGTAATTGGACATGTGAGTCCCTTCATAACAAGGACCAGATGTTCCAGAACCAGGAGACCAACAGGAATGTGGACCGACCCCAGAGCACACACACAAACAACACACACAACACACTGACACACAGTCCACACACTGACACACACCCGCCGGTTACTTAGCAACAACAACAATAACAACAACTGGACAAAAACAATGGATCCGCACAGAACGTGTCTGTGCACACATGATCTACTGACCATGGGTAACTGGGTTTAACAGGGTTTACCTGGGTTTAACCTGGTTTTAACCTGATTTAACTGGATTTAACCTGGTTTAACTGGATTTAACCTGGTTTAACTGGGTTTAACTGGATTTAACCTGGTTTAACTGGGTTTAACTGGATTTAACCTGGTTTAACTGGATTTAACCTGGTTTAACTGGATTTAACCTGGTTTAGCTGGGTTAACTGGGTCTAACTGGCCCCAAGGCCCAGCAACCACACCCCCTCCAAGGACCAGGGACCAACAGTAAGGGCCCTAAGGCCTGGCCAACCAGCAGACATTAACCCCCCCGAGAGGTGACAATGCACCCGCCCCAAAGATGGTCAACGGTGGCCCCACAGCGCCCGAGCACAGGCCCCAGGGAGCCAGGGACACCAGCTGCCAAACCCCTGCCAGAGGCCAGCCACCCAGGGGCAAGCAAGGCACCAGGAGCCACCCTGGAAACCAGACCCCCGAGACAACCACCCACTGTGGGCCAGTACACACCACAATGCCCCAGCCAAGTGCCCCAGGGACCCAAAGGCCCCCCAGCACCACCACCATCCCTGCACCCCAGTCCCTACCAACTCAAATCCTACACCCCCTCCACCTCCAACCCCCCCCCCCACACACACACACACCACACACACACATAGACCAACATCCATAAGCACATGTACAACACACTGACACCCACACATGTACACTTATACACACACACACACACCCACACACACCTACACGCATAAACACATCATATCTTATGTCATATCTTATTTCATGTCCTATCCTGTGTTGTATGGTGCTCTGGGATGTTTTCAGACATCTGCAGACACAACACACGGTCCATGCTGGAAAGGTTGTGAACTCTGTGGACCTGTAGATCTGACATCCCCCCTTCAGCTCAAACCAAACACTGGCCCACCTCATGGACTGGAGTTGGTTTCAGTGTGTAGTGTCTCCCCCTGCAGGACACAGCCCGGTCATTACACCACCAGCAGTGACTTGTCTGATTAGGGTTAGGGTGTTAGGGTCCTTGGGTTAGGATTAGGGGTTAATTTATCATATATAATATAGGTTGTTTTTAGTCGGTGTTTTCAGGAATTTTCTTCTGTGTTTTTATTTCGTGCTGTGCATTTTGCTATTTTATGTTTATGTTTATGCATTTGGCAGACGCTTTTTCCAAATCGACTTACAGGGGAAAACCATTAATCACTCAATCAATCAAATTTTATTTATATAGCGCCAGATCACAAAAAAGTTATCTCTTGACATTTTATATATAGAGTTGGTCAAAACCAGACTCTAAGTCAATTCTACAGAAACCCAACAGAATCCTTCAGGAGCAAACACTTGTGACTGGTGACAGTGGCGAGGAAAACTTCCCTTTAACAGTAGAACCTGGAGCAGACCCAGACTCCTGAGGATGGCCGTCTGCCTTGACCAGTTGGGGTTAAAGAGAGAGAGTAGAGAAGTGGAAAAAGAGAGAGCGATAGAGACGGGGGGAGAGGGGGAGAAGGGGGGAGTAGGGGGAGACACATGGAGACGGTTGAGGATAAGTGCGTGGTGATGATGAGGGCAGGAGAGGCCGGACCATCGCAGCAGGTCCAGAGATAATCGTGAAAAGAATCTGTGGTGTCCTGGGAAAACCTATTAGAATATTTAAAATGGAATGTTTGAAAGTGCTAGGATAGGAGGTGCTCTCGGAAGAGCTGGTCTTCAGGAGCTTCTTGAAGATAGGGCAGGATGACCTCTGTTCTCGTAGCACTTGTTAGAAGCGTTCCACCAACGTGGAACGACCCATGAAAAGAGCCTGGATTGTCTTGTACAAGGTCTGGGGACCACCAGACTACGTCCCCAGACGAGCGGAGTGGTCGTGGGCGACATAAGCTTTTATTAGTGCACCTAAGTAGACAGGAGCAGACCACGGATAATTTTGTAGGCTAGGATTAAAGATTTGAATTTGATGCGGGCAGCTATGGGTAGACCAGTGGAACTCAATGAGTAAGGGGTGACATGTGCCCTTTTAGGCTGATTGAAGACCAGACGTGCTGCTGCATTCTGGACCATCTGTAGTGGTTGACAACACAAGCTGGGAGGCCCGTTAGAAGAGCAGTGCTGTAGTCAAGACGGGAGATAACCATAGTCTGCACCAGGAGCTGGGTGGCCTGTTCGGTTAGGTATGGCCTGATCTTTTCTTAGGTCGAACAGAGTGAAACGCATGATCGGGTGACAGAGGCAACGTGATCCGTGAAGGTCAACTGATTATCAATCATGACTCCCAAGTTACGTACTACACTGGTAGGAGCCAGAGGTATGGAGTCAATAGTGATGGAGATGTCCTGCTGTATGGTTGGCTTAGCTGGGAAGACCAGCAGTTCAGTTTTGGACAGGTTCAGCTGAAGGTGATGGGCTTTCATCCATGCAGATAGTCAGAGAGACAATCTGAGATCCGCACTGAGACTGTGGAGTCATCAGGTGGGAATGACAGATAGAGCTGGGTATCATCAGCATAGCAATGATATGAGAAGCCGTGTGAGTGGATGATCTGACTGAGTGAGGTGGTGTATATGGCAAAAAGGAGGGGCCCACACAGAGCCTTGGGGGACCCCCGTTGTGAGGCGGTGAACTGCTGATGTGTGCCCTAGCCAGGACACACTGAAGGACCGACCAGTAAGGTAAGATTGAAACCAGGAGTGGGCGTGGCCTGTGATGCCCATGTTCCAGAGTATGGATAACAGGATATCATGATTGACAGTGTCAATGCTGCTGATAAGTCCAGTAGAATGAGTACTGAAGACTTGGCTGCTGCTCTTAGCCTCTTCAGGCTTCTGTCACAAACAACAGAGCCGTTTCAGTGGAGTGGCCGATTTTGAAGCCAGATTGGTTGATGTCAAGGAGGTTATTTTGGGAGAGGAATTCTGTGACCTGTTTGAAAACAGCCCTTCGATGCATCTTAGAAAGGTATGGGAGGAGTGAGACTGGTCGATAATTCTCCACTTGAGTGGGGGTGAGGGAAGGTTTTTTGAGTAGTGGTGTTACCTGCGCTTGTTTAAATACTGTAGGAAATGTTCCTGAAGTCAGTGAAGCATTAATCACATGTGTGATTGGTGCTGTGATAGTAGGGGCAACAGACTGTAAGAGGTTGGATGAATAGGGTCCAACAGGCATGTTGTAGGACGGCTAGAGGAAAGGAGTTTAGACACCCTCGTTCTCTGTGAGGGGAGTAAATGAGGGGAATGACGCAGTTGGGCTTTTAATCAGTTGAGTTAGTAGTAGCCATAGTCAGGGGAGAAGAAGCAGTGTGTGATGATGATGATGTTGAAGAAGGAGGCGTGCAGTCTATGGGTGAGCAGTGAACTGACTGCTGATAGTAGACACTTTATTGTGAAAAATGAAGCAAAATTGTCTGCTGTCAGATTAGTAGTGGGCGGTGGAGGTGGAGGGTTGAGTAGTGTTTTAAAGGTTTGAGAATAGTTTCTTGGTGTCGGTGGCAGAATGAATTCTGTTATTATAGTAAGCCTTCTTCGCAGCAGTGACACTGGATGAGAAGGATACCAATAGTGACTGGAATGTGATCAGGTCAGAAGAGCTTTTGTTTTGTGCCATTTTCTCTCTGCGGCTCTGAGGTTGGTACGCAGCGACCGGAGGTTATCATTGAGCCATGGTGGGACTGGGAGGATGGAGCGGGTCTAGTAGATAGAGGGCACAGATTATCCAGACAGGAGCTAAGTGTAGAGCACACCAGACTCAGTGGCATCATTAACCTCTAAGGAGGAAAAAGTGCTGGGGGAGGGAGAGCGAGGCTACGACAGTGGAGAAGTGGGTGGGGGACAAATTGCGGAGGCTGCGGCGAAAGAGACCATGGTGGAGGGAGCAGAGTGTTTTTCAGGGAGAGACACAACTGAACTGAATGAAACAGTGGTCAGACAGGTGTAAAGGTGTGACTGTGAGGGCATCTGTGATGCAGTTTCGGGTGAAAATGAGATCGAGCTCTTTACCAGCTTTGTGGGTTGGAGGACTGCAAACCCGCTGTAGCTCAAAAGAGAGTATTAGTGACATGACATTTGTTCTTAACAGCATCTGAGATGTTTTTATCAAAATGACAATAAATCTGAATCTTACGCTGTTAGGGTCCTTGGGTTAGGGTTTGACTTTGAAGGCCTTTAGTTCAATAGTTACCTCCGCCAAGGAGGTTATGTTTTTGTCGGTGTTGGTTTGTCTGTGTGCAAGATAACTCAAAAAGTTATGGACAGATTTGGATGAAAATTTCAGGAAATGTTGATACTGGCACAAGGAACAAATGATTCAATTGTGGTTGTGATCAGGGATGGGGGGGGGGGGGGGGGGGGGGGGGGGGGGGGGGGGGGGCACTGATCTGGTTTGGCAGAGGTCTGCGCTTTCTGAGTGCTTCTAGTTTGTCCTGTTTTTTTTTTTTTGGGTTCTTCTATCATTTGTGTTTCAGAAACTACTAGAACACTTCAGCAGTGTGAACAGACTAACACACTGGACCTGTTATTAAAGGTCCGATTAATTTTACAGTTTGTTTTTGGTCTGAGTTCAACAGTTGTTCCTGTTGTGTCTGATTGTTTAAATTCTGATCCATCCACTAAATCCATGCCATAATAACAGGGTTAAATTCGACACTAACACCCTTCTACCAAGTGAGTAAAAATACACACTGACAACATTTAACATTAACCCGAACCAAAGCATAATAGATATGAACCATTTTGGAGTTAATCACCTGACAGATGACAGAAGGAAAAAATACAAAATAAATAATAGAATTTATATGAAAAATATTGGAAAAAACTTTTTTTTTTGATCAAAAACTGCTTTATTTACAAACATCTTTAAAGGGTGAATATGAGACAAGTTTGGACGATTCAGGATTTTTGTTTATGGATCAAGTTGATGAAATACAACTTGAGCTGGTCCGGGACCTGACCGCCCCCTGGTCCGGACCTGACCACCCCCGGTCCAGTACCAGACCAGCCCCTGTTGAACATGTGTGTCCTGGTGTGTTTCAGAGGTGGGACCCCAGTCTGAAGCTGATCGAGAAGGCTATGCTGCCAAATGCATCTGGAACCACAACCCAGAGCTGGAGGACAACGGGGGAGAACCTGTTCGTGGGGACCGGCCTCTGGACCTCCCGAGTGGCCCTGGAGAAGTGGTTCCTGGGTGAGTCCAGGGGTTCTGGGTCCAGTGGGTTGTGGGTCCAGTGGTTCTGGGTCCAGTGGGTCAGAACACATAAAGGTGTAAATGAATGTTTTGTTTTGTGGATCCACAGAACATCTGGACTACGAATACAACAACAACAGCTGTGATGAAGACAAGATGTGGACACTACACACAGGTACACACACAGACACACACATATACACACACAGGTACACACACACATACACATATACACGTAGGTACACACACACATACACATGTACATGTAGGTACACACACATATACACAAGTACACACACATGTATATATATATATATACACACACACAGGTACACACACAGCTACACACACACACAATTACACACATATATACACATCAGTGGCGCTGTTCGTCTTTCAGACAGGGGAAGCTCATTGTTGGCTTACAAAAAGAAAAAAAAAGGTAAAGTTATTTAAACATAAATTTTCCTCCGTTCCTTTTTAAGAAAATGCTCAGTGACCTTATCGTACCAACTAAACAAGAAAACGTTGAAATTCTGTTAATTGAAACAAGGAAGAGTACAATGAGTGTGTTTTCTTCCAGGTCAGTAAATGAACAGTTCATTTGGTTTCTGTGATTTCACAGCAGAATTGTGACGGTATTAAACTGAACTGTGCAGTGAAGGAGCAGATCTGAAAACAGCTGTCAATCAAACTGGATTCAGCCCATCGACCCATCCTCCAATCAGCATGTGGAACCTCAGCGTCCCGGCCCGGCCGAGCTCCGCCACAGCGCCATTCACCCCCAGAGACCCGAGCGTCTGGGGGTGGGACAACATGGTGTCATTTATCCAATGATCGTCCAGTTTAGAGTCAGTTTAAAGCAGTTCCACTCAGTCCCACTGAAGTGCATGGACGCTGAGCGTCTACGGACAAATGCACTGAGCAGAGATTGGAGGAGAAAACACAGACATGGGAATGGGGGAGAAGTGAACAACATCCAGTCCACTGATCTGGGATCAAACTGATTCTGAACCAACTGGTCTGTGAGACGAGCTTCCCTTGCAGTCTATGAGAAATTGCCACTGATACACATATACACAGGTACACACAGGTACACACCACACACACAATTACACACATATATACACAGTACACACACACAACACTAGAACTGAACCAGAGGTTCTGACCAGAATCCAACATCATGCATCTGATCTGCACCAACACTAGAACAGACAATCCCATATATGTCCCACATGTCCAGATGTCCACTGTTGTCCATGGTGGCTGACAGTGATGCTAATACACTGTGTTAGTGGGTCTAGTATTTTGGATGAGAACAGTCCACATTGTGCGACTGATTCCACACACAGGGTTTGTCCACTCAGGGGTTTGTCCACTCTAGGGTTTGTCCACTCAGGGTTTGTCCACTCTAGGGTTTGTCCACTCAGGGTTTGTCCACTCTAGGGTTTGTCCACTCAGGGTTTGTCCCTCAAGGTTTGTCCACTTGAGGGTTTGTCCACTCAGGGTTTGTCCACTCAGGTTTTGTCCACTCAAGGTTTGTCCACGCAGGGTTTGTCCACTCTAGAGTTTGTCCACTCTAGGGTTGTCCACTCAAGGTTTGTCCACTCAGGGTTTGTCCACATCAGGGTTTGTCCACTCAGGGTTTGTGTTGTTTGTTCCAGATGGGTGTGGGCAGACACACACAGAGTGGGCTGTGCCTTTCATCTGTGTAACCAAATGGAAGGACTGGACTGGGAAAGAGTGTCCTTCCTGGTCTGTAACTACTACCCAGCGTGAGTACTAATACTACTACTGTAATAGTACTAATACTACTACAGTTATGCCCCAATTCCACTGCGTGGTATCAGCTTGACTCGACTCAGCCTTTTTGCGTTTCCATTACAAAAAGGACCCTGAGAATCTGGTACCCAGTTCTACTTTTTGGTACCACCTCCGCCGAGGTTCCAGACTGGGGACCAGATACTACAACGTGACATATAACACTGCAGACCACTGATTGGTCAGACAGTTTTCTCTGTGACCCGCCGTTTTAAACAAAAAACAGATGTGGAAGTGGACAGTAAATATAGCGGTAGGTTAATCCACATGATAACAGCCCGAAACCTACACCACAGTCCGGTCGAGGAGATTCAGTCTTTGTGGCCGACGTAAAAATTCAGATGAGACAACACGCAACGAGCGTATCAGCAGACTCTGAGCAGACGACAACGAAAGTAATGCAGCGCATTGGCTATGACGACCAGGTACTGTAAAGTCCTGTAGTATCTTGTAATGGAAACGGTCTCCAGGAATACCAAGTCGAGCCGAGCCGGCTCACGTAGTGGAAACGCAGCATTATAGTACAGTTACAGTACTAATACTACTACTGTGACAGTACAGTTACAGTAGTAATACTACTACTGTTATAGTACAGTTACAGTACTAATACTACTACTGTGACAGTACAGTTACAGTAGTAATACTACTACTGTTATAGTACAGTTACAGTACTAATACTACTACTGTGACAGTACAGTTATAGTACTAATACTACAGGTTTTATTGCATTTATTTCCTGTTATCTGTAATTGTTTATATAGTGAGGTCAAAGGTCAAAGGTCAGATGTCATGTGTGTTTCAGGGGGAATTATGAAGGGGAGCGTCCATATGTAGAAGGAGACTGGTGTTCCAGATGTCCAGAGAACCTGCAAAGATGTGAGAACAACCTCTGTGGTACGAGCACCAGGACTATGACTATAACCCTAACCCTCCCTAACCCTAACCTTAACCCCTCCCTAACCCTAACCCCACCCTACCTTAACCCCTCCCTAACCCTAACCCCACCCTAACCTTAACCCCTCCCTAACCCTCTCTCTATAGGATGTAAAACAGTTCCTTTCGTGGTGTTGCTAGTTGCTGAGGAGGAGGAAGAGGATGAAACAGTGACTCCTCCCCCTGCGACCCCTGACCCAACAGACTAACAACAAAATGAGGAGCAGAAGGAGGTTCCGCCACCTGTTTCTGACACCACCCCTGCTCCCAGAGCTCCCACTATCACCCTCCTCCTCCTCAGGAGACGCAGACGCCTCCACACCTCCAACTCCAGATGCCCCCACCCAGAGCCATCCTCCACAGGAAAGGGAGAGAGTGAAGGAGGTGGAGGAGGAGACGAAGGAGGTGAAGGAGGAGGAGACTAAGGAGGTTAAAGAGGAGACAAGGAGGTGGAGGAGGACATGGGTAGAAAGATGGACAAAGATTGGAGCAAAGGACAGAAAAATAAGATGGAGGAAAAAAAGTAGAGGTGTGAAGGAGGCGCATGACAGTAGGACAGACATCTGCCACCTCCTCTGCTGTTAGGTTTCCTGAGTGGACTCCTCACCCTGATGCCATAACGACCAGAAGGAGGAGACCAGGAGAAGGAGACCTATACCATGATGACCCGAGGGAGGAACCAGAAGGAGGAGACCAGGAGAAGGAGACTATACCATGATGACCCGGAGGAGGAGACCAGAAGGAGGAGACCAGGAGGTGGAGACTATACCATGATGACCAGGAGGAGGAGACCAGAAGGAGGAGACCAGAAGGAGGAGACCAGAAGGAGGAGACTATACCATGATGACCAGGAGGAGGAGACCAGAAGGAGGAGACTATACCATGACCTCACTGCTCCACATTGACTCCGCCCACTAACACTGATTTGCCTTCCCCTCATTTACATGGTTCCTTGTTTCTGTTTCCTCATTTCCTTGTTGTCAGACGGTGTTGGGTGGACCATGTTTCCCTGTTTCCTCCTCCATTTCCTACCTGTTTCCTCCTCCTCTTCTTCCCCAGTTTCCTCCTCCGTTTCCTCCCTCGTTTCCTCCTCCTCCGTTTCCTCCTGCGTTTCCTCTCATATTCCTCCTCCGTTCCTTCTCTGTTTCCTCCTCAGTTTCCTCCTCCGTTTCCTCCATTTCCTCCCTGTTCCTTCTGTTTCATCCTCCATTTCCTCCCTGTTTCCTCCTCTGTTTCCTCCCTGTTTCCTCCTCTTTCCTCCTCCATTTGCTCTGTTTCCTCCTCCGTTTCTTTCTGTTTCCTTCTGTTTCCTTCTCCATTTCCTCCCTGTTTCCTCCTCCGTTTCCCCCGTTTCCTCCTCCGTTTCCTCCATTTCCTTCTCCATTTCCTCCCTGTTTCCTCCTCCGTTTCCCCCCTGTTTCCTCCTCCGTTTCCTTCTGTTTCCTCCTGTTTCCTTCTCCATTTCCTCCCTGTTTCCTCCTCCGTTTCCCCCCTGTTTCCTCCTCCGTTTCCTCCTCCTCTTCTTCCCCGTTTCCTCCTCTGTTTCTTCCCTGTTTCCTCCTCTGTTCACCCCCCGTTTCCTCCTCCAGTTCCTCTGCTGTTGGTCCTGGATGTTCTGGGTTCTCGGGTCCAACAGGTTCTGTTCTGTTTCCTCATTTTTCAGGTTTTGTTCAAAGACAGACTTTGGGTTTATAATAAACTGATCAGGATTAATCGCTGAAAAATCCAAGTGTATTTTTGTGGCTGAAGAATGTCTCCTGTCGAGGACGTTTGTTGGTGTTTGTTTTGGTGACGCAGGAGAACACGGTTTAGTTCAAGGATATGACGACGACCTGCTTAAAAACACAATAACCACATGTACAACTGGAGTCCATGAGTTTGTAAAAGTGGTGGAAACGAGAAGAAGATTCACCAATAAACTGGATCTGACCATGATTTTGTCTGAGCTTCAGTTTCTATATGTAAATGTCTATATTGGTCCGTTCGTGTTCTCTCTGAGCTTCAGCTTCTACATGTAAACATCAACATAATGTCAACAAGATAAGATGAGATAAGATAAGGTAAGTTTGACAAGGTAAGATAAGACTTTATTCCCACTGTGGGCTTTTTTCACAGTTAACAGCATCAACAATCAAGTGCAGAGAAAAAGACGGAGAAAAACTAAAGTAATGAAAAATGAAACCATCATCTGAACTACTTTACCCTCCAGAGGGTCTCAGGGGCGGAGCCTATCCCATCTACCTACGAGCAAAGGCAGTTCACCTGGACATGTCTCCAGTTTATCACATACTGAGATGAACAACCAATCACATCTATGGGTGGTTTGTCTGAACCTATGAGTGCATGTGTTTGGACGGTGGGAGGAGCCAAAGAGCATGAAACCCCTAGCCCTACTAACCTTAACCCCACTAACCCTACCTAATTAACCCTGACTCACACAAACAGAGGGGAAACATGTCAACTACACACACAAAGGTCCCCCCAGGAATACAACCCACAACCTTCTTGCTGTGAGGTGACAGTGTGTAACCACTGCAGCACTGTGTCTCCTAAAGAAGAAGGAAGGAGGAGGAGGAGCAGAAAAAGGAAGAGGAGGTAAAGGAGATGGTAGAGGAGGGTGGAGGAGGAAGAGAGTGGTAAGGAGTGGAGGAGAAGGGTAAATAGGTGGAGGAGGACGAGGTGGTGTAAAGGAGGTAGGTAGAGGACGGTGGAAGAGAAGATGTGGTGTTACGTGAGGTGGAGGAGGAGGTAAGGAGGTGGTAGAGGAGGTGGAGGATGGAAGATGTAGTGGTAAAAGGAGGTGGAGGAAGGACGGTTGAGGGGGAAGAAGGTGGTGTTAAAGGAGGTGGTAAAGGAGGTGGGAAAAGGAGGTGGTAGAGTAGGATGGGGAGGACGGGTGGAGGAGGAAGAGATAAAGGGGGTGGAGGATGTGGAAGCAGAGGAGGTACAGGAGAAGACGAAGAGGAGGAGGTGGAGGAGCAGAGAAGGTGGCGGAGACGGAAGAAGAGGTGGGAGAGGAGGTGGAGGAGATGGAGGAGGAGGTGGAGATGGAGGAGGAGGTGATAGAGGAGGTGAGGAGGAGGAAGAGTGGTGTTAAAGGAGGTGGAGGAGGTGGTAAAGGAGGTGGAGGAGGGAAATAAAGGAGGAGGAGGATAGAAGGAGGTGGAGAATGTGGAAGTAGAGGAGGTGGAGGAGACTGAGAGGAGGTGGTGGAGGACATGGAGGAGGTGGTAGAGGAGGAGGAGAAAGAAGAGGAGGAGATGGAGGACAGCAGAGGAGGAGGACGTTGACTCCTCAGACTAGCTCCAAACACTGAGTGTGAAGCAGAGTGAAAACATCAGAAAACCCTTGAATGGATGCTGTACTGACACTCCCACTGGCCAATCAGAGCACACGCTTAGCCTCCCGCCTCCTCCAGTCTAGGGTCTGTGATTGGCCAGAGGATGGCAGCGATGCAGTGACAGAGAGAGAGAGAGAGAAGAGGATGAGGAGAAGGAAGCTGAATGTGACAGAGGAGGAGGCAGAGCTCTCTCTCTCTCTCTCTCTCCAGTTTCCATATTGTGTCGACCTCTCTCGCCCTCCATCAGATGAGCGTCGTCGTTTCCATCACGTTCCTGAATGAAGCTGAAGCTTTAATGCGGATGGACCACCGCTACCCACCGACTGCTGCTGTTTACACCGCTGCATCATGGGAGCTGGAGTTCCCTGGGCGTCACAGGAGGACAGCTGATGAGCTGGGGATTGTGGGTGATCAGAGTTTGGAGATGTGCGGAGGTGGGCGGAGGAACATCAACAAACTCTGAGATGGTGGATGAGTCTGCGCTGACTCTGGAGGAGCTGCACACCTCTGCACCAGCACACACATAAACACTGCTCCTGCTGCTCCTCCTGCTCCACCTCTGTCCTCTTCGTCGTCTTCATCTGTCCATCTCCAACTCATTGTGGAGGAGAAGTCACCATGGGCTGTCGACTCACCAGAACCAAGGTGAGTGATCTGAACAGAACCAGAACAAAACAAAATCAGAACACAACCACAACAAACCAAACAGAACCAGAAAGAAACAGAACAGAACCAGAACAGAACCATAGCATGTGGAACCTACACGGAACTGGTTCAGACTCATCTTGTTCATAATTCAAAGGTGATTTGATCAAACAATGAAAAGTAAAAGGTGCTAATGGTCGAGTCATGTATGTGGGTGTTGGACTGAGGGGTTGGGGGGTTGTACTTGGGGGGCTGGACTGTTGGGGGTTAGGTGTTGGACTCGGAGGTTGGGGTGTTGGACTGGGGGGGTTGGACTGTGTTGGACTCGGGGGGCTGGGGTGTCGGACTGGGGGTGTTGGACTGTTGGACTGGGGGGGTTGGGGGTGTCGGACTGGGGCAGGGCATAAAATTAACACCACCGAGTGCCAATGGTGGGGGTGAAAAAATAGTTTGGTGGTAAAACAAAGACAGTCACCCCCCACAGTGGTAGATGGGAAATGTTGAATTACATGTGAGTTTTTGTTTCATCCATTGGAGCGTTTGTTCCGGATCGTTCTGAGCAGGTTCTGACACAGACTCACACATGTGATCAGGCTGATCATGTGATCATTACCTGAGCTACAGCCAGGTCAGACATCTGACCTGGGGTCAAAGGTCATAGAACCACCTACAGGATGAGTGTGGATCCACATTCATATTCACAGAAGGACCGGCTCCTACGACCCGCCTCGGAGAACCTCCACCGACCAGACAGTCCAGGACCAGTTCCTGTGCAAACCAAGTTGGACTTTACACCAGGAGGACCTCCCACAGAGGGGTTTCCACACACCTCCTCCGCAGACCTCCTGTGCCAGAACCGGCGCAAGCGAGACCGTCTCCCACAGTGTCCCCACAAGATGGACCTCAGTGGAACCCGGTTCTGGCCTGGCAATCCCACTCTGAAAAACCTATCTCATCCACTATTACTCGATAATGCAAATCAAAATAAAATCGATCATTTTTTACCCTACCTCAGTGTTCATAGAACAGTCCAGACAAATGTTCTGTGAAGTTCAGTTCAGTTAGACTCAGTCCAGTTGGCGTTTTCTGATTCTTTTCATGTGGGTTAAACAGAACGTCCTGTTAAAGCTGTGACACACATTTGACTCATCAGTGTCAAAGGTTCCACGGTTGAATATTTTTACAACATGATGAGGCAGCAGTCACCTTCAAATGAAACAGAACCTCAGAAAACTGTAAGAATCTACTTTATCTGTACAGAACTGGATTCTTTAAGTGATGCTTAAAGCTGTGGGGGACTTTCATCCCCAGTTCGTCCTCAGTCTGTCCAACCCCAGTCCTATCCTCAGTATCATGAATCTGTCATTCTTCAGCTGAATGTCTTCCCTCATGGTGAACACTTTCTTAGTGTCCTCCAGTGTCCATGTGTTTACAGAGTCAGTAGGTAACTCTGGCATCTTCAGAATTTTTTTTGCGACGTGCATTGTGGGAAGTGGAGGTTTGCGCAGCCGCCTGGCAGCACAGCCATATGATATCATATGGGTGCAACAAAAGATGAAACAGCTGAAACGGCTGGAGGGAAGCGGAGCTCCAGCCGCTGGACTGGTGCAGAACATATGATTAATGGGTTCACTGATTCATCTGTTAACATTAGCCGACTGCAGCGCTAAGCTAACACTGTTAATGTGTTAACATGGACCAACAGGAATGTCACAAATGACACCTACTGAACCAATCAAATTAAAGACAAATTCATTTGACAATTGAAGGTTTTACTTTAGAGTAGGAGAACTTACAGGTAGCTACAGAGTTCATGGTTACTGTTTCCATAGTTACAGGACACCATGAGCGCTCATCTCATTTATTTTAATTAGAACAAAATAAACACTGTATTGATTCAAATGTATTTAAACTCATGAATCATCTATGTCAGGGGTGTCAAACTCATTTTCTTCTGGGGGCCACATTCAGCCCAATTTAATCTGAAGTGGGCCAGACCAGTAAAATAATAACATGATAACAAATAATAATGACAACTCCAAATTGTTTTAGTGCAAAAAATAACATTCATTTATGCCAATATTTACATTTACAAACTATCCAAACAAAAAGGATGTGAATAACCTGAAAAAAAAGAAATTTGTTAAGAAATAAAGAACAATTTTATCAATATTATGCCTCGACTTATCATTTCTACATGTGCATTACAGATCAGATCTACAAAGGCACAAAACATTTAGTAACAGGCAGAATATTGTTAAAATTGTACTTAATTTTCTTTAGACATTTGTTCATATTATTCACATGTTATTGTTAAAGGATAATTTCTTAATGTAAATACTTTCATAATTTGATTGTTTTTTGCACTAAATCAAAGAAAAAAAAATTGGTGTTGTCATTATTTATAGGTTAGTATGATATTATTTTTGAGTTTGATGGCCTAACTTGCACTTTGCTAATTCATACCAGGGGCCAGAATGGAAACTTTGGCGGGTCGGTTTTGGCCCTGGGACGCATGTTTGACACCTGTGATCTAGGGGCTCTGCTTCATCCCAGATGCATATCAATGCAAACTGATGATGGTCAATGGCACTGATGTGTCCTGTAATGGTGGCAGTGTGCGTGTGGGCGGGGCTTGGTGGCAGTGCTGATGTTGCGTGTTCATGACAGGATCTGGGTGAACGTGGCATGTTGTGTCGGTGACGGCATTAGAGCTGACAGTTGGACGGAACGGGTGATGCTGCTAACGGCGCCTGCAGCTTTACAGGCCCAGTTTCACAGAAGAACAGTGGAATGGACGCTGATGAGGTGCATGATGGGAATATTTTCACATGGTGGGAACAGGCCTGATGGAGGTGGATGTGGTTCTGAGAGTCCATCCATCTGTACCAGGTCCAGTCTGTTCCAGGGACGTGATGATGAAACCTTGCTTTGAATTATGTTTCACCTCAACCATCAAAACCAAATACAAAACATTCAATCCACTTTAAATACTTTCATTTGTTTCATCATTTGTATTCATGTGATTTAACAGCCGCTCTCAGCCTCACTCTAATGTCAACTGATTTTAGATCATTAGAGTTCTGCTTGGTAGTTCCTCTGGGTTCAACAGGACTAGTTTTCAAAACCTTTCATCTTCTTCAGGTCTAATGGCTGGTGGAGGGGCGTGGACTACTGAATCTGTGGGGGGTGTGGACTAATAAACCTGTAGGGCGTGGACAGTGAAGGGTGGCCTTACTGACCCTTAACTCCAAAGGGTCATAGAGGGGGAGGTGCTAGGTTTCCAGGGCCATTGAGGAGGGGGGTCGTTGTTGTCTAAATCCTTGGAGGGGGCTTGGTTCCTCTCAGGTGTAGAAAGTTGCTGGTTTGACTGCTGGGGGTCCTGTTGGGGTTTCTAGATCGTGGTGGACTATGGTACCGCCTACCTCTGTTCTTTGACTCCTCCCCCAAACCCCTTGTGTTCTGGGGCCAGTGTTCTGAGTTGCAGTCTTCAAAGGAGTCAGAGTCCGGTTCCTGGGCCTGCCTGTCCTGGTCCTGCAGAGTCTGGTCCTGGGCCTGCAGAGTCTGGTCCTGGACCTGCTGGTTCCTGGACCTGCAGAGTCTGGTCCTGCAGAGTCCGTCCTGGTCCCTGCAGAGTCTGGTCCTGGGCCTGCTGGTCCTGGGCCTGAGGTGGGCATTCTCCTGTGTCCGTTCTCTGTTTGTGGAGGGTTTCCTTCTCTCAGGTGTCCGTCTGTTGTGTTGGTTCTAAACCCTTGGTGGGTTCTTCTTCTTCCCATGGACCTCTGTCTGGCATTCATTGGTTCTGTGACGGAGTGTTCTGACCACTCCCCCATTTGTTCCATTGGGTGGGAACAATTCAACCACCTTTAGTTCTTTTCCTCTTATATAGGTTTTTGAACATACATATAACTAGGGTGTGTAAGAGAAAACTATCAAGTCTGGCAATATATCACAATATTTCATTGTCACAATACTGTATCGATATTAAAATAGTACTGTATCGATAATTTTATGGTATTTATTCCAAATGCAGATATTGTGGGGAAGTTCATTTTTGTTTTGTCCTTTTTTGTTTATATTTTATGTCATTATTATATTTAAACCACTCTTGTATTAAATATGTTAGTTCCCTCTGTTGGGATCACACAAAATCCTGTTCTGATGTTAGCTCTGCACTAATAGAATAAGAACATTTTGAAGCAGGATCTTACACTGTAATGTCTGTAACACAGAATTTAGTTTAACAGAGGAAAATTTTGTGATATAACATAGATCCTATTGTGAATCAGATAAAAATGCGTTTAGTATTGTGGCAGATTTCTGGTGTAATTTAATTCTTCAAGGGAAATAATCTTTAAAAAATGAAACAAAAATTGGCCTTTTTAACAGTATCATGATATATCGCGATATATCGTATCGCTGATCCTGCTATTGTGATTTGTATGGTTATCGCCAGATTCTTGCCAATACACAGCCTTAGTTGTAACTGTAGTTTGATTAAATATCGTTCCACTTACTGTGTTGAAACCGTACACTTGAATGCTTTAACTTCCTTATTTTCATTGTATCATGTTCATCACCCTCCCGGTTTTTATTATTTATTGTGTCTTTTTTGCTCGTCTTCATTTAAGACGCGGAATGTCCTTGTATTCAAAAACCTATAAATAACAGATTGCAGATTGTGGATATTGACATTTCTGGTGATGATATCGACACTGACTGATGTGAATGTTCTGGTCTTGGTTATGTAACGCCTTGTGTATCTGACACATTTACAGTCATTGGGGTTTTGTGCTGAGGACGAAGCGTCACATTTTGCAGAGTTCTGCAGGTTTTTTTTTACAGTTTAGAGTCGAGTGAAAACTGAGTCAAGGCATCAAATAATAAAGAGGAGTGAGGGAAAAGGAGGAGGCAGATGATGAGGAGGAGGGAGGGCGGTCAAGACCAGTTAGCGTCAGCGTTCACTGGAGCGAACACCCCCCTCCGGCGGCGCCGTCGCTCTGCTGCACTGTGTTGTTTCTGCGTGGATTCAATGAGGCTTTTAACATCTACGAAGGCTTAGACGTCCTCCTGAGCATGTGCGCGTATGTTCTGAACGGATTTGTGCGTCTTCAGGTGCGTCGGTGCTGAAACGCCGTCCCGTCCTGTGGTCTCGTCGGTGCGTCAGGCCTCGGGCTTCGTGCTCAGACTCCTGACCTACATGGAGCCTTTAACTTCAGCACATCTTCACTTTCACACAAGGCCCAGAACAAAAAGTCCACACATAATGACACCACGTCCTCCAGGGTCTGAGCCGTCCTTAATGTCCTGGACTGACAGAACGGTGGCCCAGTTACAGACCAGGGTCAAAACCACCACATCAAGCATTAGTGAGGGGAGGGGGGTGTGGGGTGTGGGGGGTGTGTCAGTCCTCCGTGGTGGTAGGGGGCGCTGCACTCCACTATGCTCAACTCGGATTAATCTCAAATGGTTAGAGCAAAGTTTGAGGATTCATTTTGTAATGTTTCAAAGCACAGGTGTCAAACATGCGGCCCAGGGTCCAAAACCGGCCTGCCAAGGTTCCAATCCGGCCCCTGGGATGAATTAGCAAAGTGCATGTTAGGCCATCGAACTCAAGAATAATATCATAATAACCTATAAATAATAACACCAATTTTTTTTCTTTGATTTAGTGCAAAAAACATTAAATTATGAAAATATTTACATTAAGAAACTATCCTTTCACAATATCTTGAACAAATATGAACAACCTGAAATGTCTAAAGAAAATTGAAATTAAATAAATACATAAATAAAATAATTAAATTAAAAAAAAAATAAAATAAAATAAAAAAAATTAGAAAAAATTTAAATTACAAAATAAAAATTTAAAATTTTTTTAAATAAATAAAAATAAAAAAAATAAAATACAAATTTTTTTTAAAAATTAATGAAAAAAAAAAAAGAAATAAGTGCGATTTTAACAATATTCTGCCTGTTACTAAATATTTTGTGCCTTTGTAAATCTGATCCAGAAGAAAATAAGTTTGACACTCCTGGTTTCAAAGTCATAATTAGGGATGGGAATCGATAAGAATTTAACAATTTCGATTCCATTATCGATTTTGCTTATCGATCCGATTTCTTATCGATTTTCATTGAGTGATGGAATAAAATTGTACAAATAGGTGTGTTGCATTAACTGTCTATTGTATTTCCATCTCTGCACAGAAAATATAACATTTACAATACGTACAAATAATAATAACAGATGACGCCGGGCCCGGTTTGGGGTGGCGCATACAGTGAAAGTGAAACTACAGACTCTTTACTAATTCCTTTATCCCTGCATTTCCACTATATGGAAATGACTCTGCCCGTCTCCTGTTGTGCACCTCATTTCCTTTCCCCTACCTTCGGAAACTTGTATTTGAGGAGGTACAACGTTTGTTGCCCGCACCGGAACTGGAACTGGGCCTGGATGACAACCTGCTGTTCACTCTGCCGCTAGATTCACAAGTGTCACTAAGTAGCAAATCAAATATGTGACATTCCTTTTTTTTTTTTTTTCTTTTTTTATGGGCTCAGCTGGCTGACAGGCAGCTGTCTGTACCGATAAGGCAGCAGCCAACACCAACTGTACTCCCAGTCATCATTGCCCATTTTTCTGACCTTGCTTGTGTATCTTCTTTTATTTGGACATTTTACCAGGGAGTATCTCACACTACTTTTTTTTTTTTTAGAATGTCGGCTGGCTCGTCTTCTGGGAGGAAACTTCCTCCCAATCATACTATCCCCCAACCCCTCGCCTCCCCACCCCCCTCACACAAAGCACGTAGGGTCTTGGGGAGGGTGCACATCCTGAGGGGGTATGGCGGGGGGGGGGGGGGGGGGTCACTAAAACGGCCTCCCTCTGTGGTGCCCTGGGGTGGCTAACTCTTCAATTTTAATTACACCCCCCCACAACACAACACACAGAAACACTAACACCACACATTCACTTTTGGGGGGGGGCTGCGTGGCGCCTGGTGGGTGGTGCCGTGCCGGTGGGTGAGGCTGCCTGTGTGTGTCGCCCTCAGTGGTGCACAGTTATGCACCTCAATTTTAACCACTTGCATACAGACCTCACACTTCAAAACACTGATAGATGGGGAGGCGAGGGGGAGGGGGGGTCTTCCCACACCCCTGTTTCCTGGATGCCGTGTGGGGCAGGGGGCCCCGGGGGGGGGGCGCTGGAACATTAGCTTGGGGCTCACCTGGCTGCATTGCTGGGGGGTGCCACCCACTGATGAATGATGTGTGCGCATGGGGATTGTGGTCGGGGGTGGGGCTGGGCTAGCCGCTCTCTTGCCCGCCGCAGGTTTTGTTGGGACTGCTGGGGGGGGGGGGGGCCACTCAGGATACGTGTCTGGTGTGGGAGGGGCTGTTGATGGGTGTGAGTACATGTGTGGGTATGTGTGTACATGTAGATGTGTGCGTGTGCATGTGGGTAGGGGGTGTATGGGCATGGGTGGAGGTGTTTGTGGGGGTGTGTGTGAATGGTCAAACATGTGGGATGGGTGGTGTGTATGTCTGGGAGTCAGGGGGTGTGTGTGCATATGCTTGTGTGGGTGGGGGGGGACGGGGGTGTGTGTGGGGTTTGGGGGTTGGGCTTGGTGGGATGGGGGGTGGTCCTCCGGGCCCCCAGGGCACTTGGCTGTGGTATCAGGGTGCGCACTGGCCTGCAGGGGTGGCGGTCCGGGCCGGCCTGGCCACCCGGTGTGCTGGGTGGGACCCCTGCCCGGGGAGATGGGTGGTGGGCTCATGGAGCTCGGGGACCGGCGCCTCGCCTGCCCCTGGGTGGCCAGCCCCCGGCGGGGGGGGTGGCGGCTGGCGTCCCTGGCCTCCTGGGGCCTGTGCTCGGCTGCTGTGGGGCCTCTGGTGGGGGGCCTCCCTCGACCATCTTCCGGGCAGGCACACTGTTGCCTCTCTGGGGGGGGCTGGATCCCCCCTCTCTGTGGTGTCTGCTGGATGGCCGGGCCTGGGGCCCTCTGGGTCGGTCCCTGATCCTTGGAGGGAGTGCGGTTGCATGTGTGTGTTCTTCACCTCAGTCTGTTTGCCTGGTTCACTCTGTCACAGCAGATGAATGTGAACTGATGTTGTGTGGATCTGGTACTGGGATTATTTGTTATAGGTATTATTTGTGCGAATGTGGTATACGACATTTTGTTCATGCTTTCTTATATTCTTCATTTCATAGGTCTTATGTATCTCGTTGTGTTTTTTTTTTTTTTTTGTAGTTTTGTTTGTTCTGGGGTTTTTTTCTCTCTTCTGCCCAGTTTACTCAGTTCTGGTTGTAGTTATTGTTTCCATTATAATTGTCTCCATGGTTGTTGCTGTTTGTATTGTTGATACTTTCTTGTGAGGGTCTTCGCCACCTTCTTCTCTCTTGTTCTCTCCCCTTCTTCTACCCCGCCACCCCCACCCCACCCCCCATGTCAGGTCCGGCATCGAAATGTGGTTCAACAAAACTCATAATAAACACAGTAGAATATCAAAGAGCACTTCATATACTTTATGAAGTTTTGAATGAATGAATGAATGAATGTTTATTTCAGTTAAATACAAAATACAAAACACAAAAACATACATATTAAAAAAACAAACTGAAAAAGGAAGAAGCTGAAGCCGGAGGCTTATTTCTGCTTCTCCTATTCACATCCTTAGTCCAAGTCCACACCTGAAGTTGCAGCAGATAAATACTTAAACACAAATTATACTACATTCAGTGTTATAAGTCATTTTGGAATATATTACTGTCATAGCCCTTCATAATTTGACAAATTAAATTCTTTTTGAAACTCAACAGTGAGCTTCACAATTTCACTTCATCCTTCAATTCGTTCCATAGCTTGACACCAATAACTGAAACACTGTTATATTTACGTTTGTTCTTACTTTACATTTTTCAAACACAAACATCCCTCTTAAATTATAATGTCCTTCTCTTAAAAAAATTTTCTGAATACAAAAAGGAAGGTTTTTACTTTTAACGCGAAACAAATTCCATTGTTTTTAAATATACAATATCAAAAAATTTTAGTAAACCAGATTCTACAAAAAGTGGATTACTTGATTGGAGATAACCAGCTTTGTTTATGACTCTAATAGCTTTTTTTTGGAGTTTAATTATCGGGTCTAAAGTTTTATACACATTGCCCCATATTTCCACACAGTCTGACATATATGGCATTACAAGTGAACAGTACAGCATATGCAAACATTTTTTGCTTAACAAGTCCCGAGTTTTATAAAGAATCGCAACAGCCTTGGACATTTTGCGTTTGATATATCTATTTGTGGTTTCCAACAGAGTTTATGGTCAATAATCACTCCCAAAAATTTTGTTTCATACACCCTTTCAATTTCAATTTCATTAATTTTCAGTTTTATATCATTTCACCTAGCACCACCAAAAACCATAAATTTTGTTTTATCTTCATTAAGTGACAACTTATTTACGTCAAACCATTTTTTTTAACTTGACCAATTCCTTTTCCACAGTTTCTAATATTTGTTTCATATTTGCTCCCGAATAAAGCAAATTAGTATCATCTGCAAATATTGTAAATTTTAACTCACTAGATGCCATAAAAATATCATTTAGATAAAGCATAAATAACTTGGGTCCCAGAACTGAACCTTGTGGGACCCCACATGTTACTTTTCTAAGTTGTGAATTTGTATTTCCAATTGATACGTACTGAGACCTATTTTGTAAATAACTTTTTAACCAGTTTTGTGCCACACCTCTTATACCATACATTTCACATTTCCGTAGTAATATTGAGTGATCAATTGTGTCAAATGCTTTCCTTAAATCAATAAAAACACCAACAGTATGTTGTTTCTGATCCACTGCTGTTGCTATATTTTCTGTAAATTCCATTACTGCTAAAGATGTTGATCGTTTTTTCCTAAATCCGTACTGATGATCATTTAATATCCTATATTTATCTACGTAGTCATCTAACCTCTTTACAAACAGTTTCTCAAGAATTTTAGAAAACTGTGGTAACAGTGACACCGGTCTATAATTTGACACCATGTGCTTATCACCATTTTTATAAACTGGAATCACTTTAGCTATTTTCATGTTTTCTGGAAAAGTACCTGTTTGAATTGATTTGTTACATACATAAGTGAATGGTTGAAGGATCCTGTTTATCACTTGTTTTATGAGTGACATATCAATGGAATTTCTATCAGTAGATTTTTTATTTTTAAACTTCCTGACCACTTCCAACACTTCACTTTCACAAACTCCACCAAGAAACATTGAATTATTGTTTTCAATATCAAAATCAAAGTTTTTATCATCCTTTTCCCACTTGGTAATATCTTTTGCCAAATTTGGACCGACATTAACAAAAAAGTCATTAAAAATATTCACAATGTCCTCCATATTTTCCATCACAGTGTCACCAGTTTTAACAACATGTGGAAAAATTTATTACTTTTTTAATCATATCATTTAACACTCTCCAAGTGCCTTTAATATCATTTTTGTGTATTTCTAATAACTTATCATAATAGGCTTTTTTATGTGTTCTTATGATTGCTGTTAATCTGTTTTTGTATCTTTTATATTTATTCTCTTTTCTTTCGTTCTGTGCTTCAGAGATTCCCTATAGAGCCTGTTTTTCTTCTTACAAGCCCTTTCCAATCCCTTAGTTAACCATGGTTTCTTATCTTTTTAAAATCTTGTCTATATTCTTTCACAGGACAATGTCTGTTGTAAAATGTCAGGAATATGTCTAAGAAAGCATTATATGATTCATTAACATCATCTACATAAACGTCATGCCAGTCATAATTTATTAATTCCTCGTTACCCTTGGCAAAGCAAATTTGTTCAGCACCGGGAGGAACCAGACTACCATTCTGCTGTTAGGACGCTGGACAAGTAAAAAAAAAAAAAAAAGTAATAATTTAAAAAAAAAAATAAAAAATGTATATATATATATATATATATATATATATATATGACATTCCTGTAAATGAATCACATGCTGTGAACAAATGTTTGAACAGACTGGAGGGATTCCACTCTTTAGAAGAAATGGAAGCTTTGACAGTGTTCCAGTGGATCTGGTGTGGTCTGTTTAGACCTGGTGTGGTCTGTTTGAACCTGGTGTCATCTGTTTAGACCTGGTATTGTCTTTTTAAAACCGTTTCTGCCTCAAGGCCACGTTGACTACATTCTGACCAAAACAATGCAGCATACGTGTGACGTCATCGCACATGCGCAAAGAAAGCAGAATCGATAAGCAGAATCGTTAAGCAGACAGGCAAACGATTCCAAGGAGTCGAGCTACTGGGATCTGGTTCTCAAAAAGAACTGGTTCTTGATTCCCATCCCTAGTCATAAGTCATTCAGAATCATGTTGAACTCAAAGTTGGTCATGTGACATGGGCTTGACAAATGAGGGAAGGGCAGTCGGTGTCATCCATCCACGACACAAACCGGCGGGAAAATAAAAATATCACAATAATTTCGAACACAGATCCACATGAATGTGTTAATGTCATGAGGAATTTCAATATTAAGGTTAGTCGAACCGAAGAACCAGACAGAAAACTCACTGAAACGTGGCTGAAGCAGTTCAGGGGTTCTGTTTTGGACCTGGACATCGCACACATCAAACTCAGGCAAACGCTGTAAAAAATGCAACAGGTTGTTGAAAAAATTTAAAAAAAAAAAATACAAAAACAGAGCGATGTGGTTCGACTCCTCCGGAACAGTCTAATTTCTGAAATGTGTCTCCTCAGGCCAAGACTCATGACCAGTCTCGTTACCGTCACCGTGAGGAGCTGCACTTTGTGGACGAGTACGGTCAACCAATCACTGTGCATGTGGACGGAGGGGGCGGGGCCGCAGAGGAGGCGGTCCCACTGTGCAGTCGAATGCAGTGCTCCACCAGAAAGACAGTGGGACGCCCTGCGAGTCATGGGACTGATGGACGGAGAGGATGGACAAGGGTACGTACTGAAACCCAGAGGATGGACGGGTCTATGCACAGGGGACATACAGGGGTGCTTACTGGAAACCAAGGATAGACGGGTGTACGTACTAAAACCTAAAGGACCGATATACAGAACATGGACAGGGTTATGTACTGGAAGACAGATAGAAAGGGTTTCTCTAAAGACAGACGTGGTCCTGAACTCAAATGGACTTCCTCTTTGTCCTTACAGGCCCTTCTATGGTCACATGCCCGTGTCACCTGACCTCTACTCTCCCAGCACTCACATGATGATACCACCTGATGTCTACCCGTCCAACGGTTACCTGAGCCGGGGGTCAGGTGACCAGCAACACCCAGCCAACAGCTACCTGCCCAGCGTCTCCTACAGTCTGGACCACCTGGACCGCCTGGACTACCAGGTCACTGAAGGATTAACACTTTATTTTCGTTCTGAGTTCTTCTGAATAATTTTAGATCACCAATCGAATTTTATTTACACAGCCCATGTCATAACCAAGGTTCTAATAGTTTTGGATTTTTCATTACAGTTTAGTTTTATTTAGTTTTGACTTTTTTTTCTCTAATTCAGTTCGTTTTAATTTGTTTTTAGAGCAGGTTTGCTAGTTTTTATTAGTTTTCTTTTTTTTCTAAATGCTTAGTTTTAGTTTAGTTTTAGTATTAAGTCTAGTTTTGTCATATCTTTTCTCTTCTTCTCCGTCGTATTCAAATAAATCCCAGACAGGACTCTTCTTTCTCCCAACTTTAGTCTCCATGTTTCCAGGTTGAGTGGGCACGAGAAGCTGACTCTAATTGACAAGTGACAAGAAGTGACGGACTGTGAAGTGCCGTACAGTGCCGCTAGCTAAAATTGCTAGAGCAAAATAAATCAATTTTGTATCAATTTGACATTGACAAAGATGAAAACGAGGGGAATTTTATGCATAATTTTTAGTTAGTTTTGTAAACACACGATGCAGTTTCAGTTATTTTTTTCTTTTAATTATAGTTTATTTATTTTTTTTTTTTTTGTGATTTTTTTTTCAATCCTACTTTTCGTCATTTTGTTAGTTTTCATTAACAATCATAACCTTGATCATAACAAATGTAAAGGTTTGATAAATATAAGTGGTGTCGTCAGCATACCGGTGAAAGTTGATGGAGTGTTTCCTTAGTCAGTTTCCGAAAGGACACATGTATCAGATAAACAGTATTGGTCTAAGAACTGAGCCTTGAGGAACGCCACGACTAACTGTAGTGCACTGAGAGGATTCATTATTAACATCATAAACTGAAAACCATCTGTTAGATCGGATTTAAACTTAACGACACACAGATTTGTTCTATTCTTTTCTCTCCCAGGGTCCGGAGATGTCATCATACCAGCCCAACTCAGAGAGCTGTCTGATTGGCTGTTACAACACAGAGGAGGTGGAGCCTAAGAGATTCCACAGACAGGTAACTTGACCTCAGATACTGTGTCATGACTGGTACGTTTCTCGCTCGTCTTCTAAGTCCGCCCTCTTCCTGTGCTACTTCCTGTGCTCCCAGCCCGACTACCGTCCATCCTGGAGGTCCGACCGTCCTCTTGGATACCTCCACCTCAGTGAACTCGACAGCGGGTTGGGTTGTTGCCCCGACAGCCCTCACCACCGTGTGGCGCTCTCCGAGGCCGAAACGGACGCCATGTCATCTCTGCCGGGCCACACCCCCTCCTCACAGGGCTCCTCCTCCTCCTCTGAGTCTTTGATCTCGTCGGAACCCAGCGACTCGGGTTTCCACAGCGTCAGCACCGGAGAACATCGACGCCTACACAAGATCCACACAGGCCACACCACCGGCAGACTCATCACCTCCGCTCGGTACATTCGCCTCGGGAGCAGAGAGGACGCTGGGATTTGGAGTCCATCCCTGAGACAACTCCAGTAACCCACACTGGACCAGCGCAGTCGTCCCGGTGCACCGTGGGCAACAGCACCACCACAACGGTTCACTTTCACAGAGCTGAGAGGAGTCCGACCTTACCCCGACACCGCTCACCGCCGTCGCCTTCCATTGGTCAGTACGCTACGGTACAGGGTCAGACAAGATTGGGAGGTTTCATGTGATTTGACCATTTTCATCATAATATTCCAAAATAAAAATAATAAAAGGATGATGAGGACAAACCCCATATGTTCAGATGGTCCATGATATGAGGCAGAACATATGGAGTTGTACTAGATATGTTCTATGTTCTTGTGCTTCCTCGTCTCTGCTGCAGCTGTTTATCCATGTCGTGGTTGTAAATAGTGCACGTGTCCAGTCCAGGTGAAGGTGACGATCAGGTGGACTTCATCCCAAGGTTATTATCATTAATGAAACCTAACAAAATGATGAAAACTACAATTGAAAAAACATTTTTGTTGACTGAAATAAATAAAACTATAATTTAAAGAAAAAAATGATAACTAACTGAAACTGTATTGTGTGTTTACAAAACTAACAAAAATGTATAAAATTATGGATAAAATTCCCTTCGTTTTCGTCTTTTTCAATGTAGGATTGATGCGACAGCGATTTATTTCGCTCTAGCAATTTCAGCTAGCAGCACCATACAACACTTGACGGTCTGTCACTTGTGTTCACTTGTGGTTTCAAGTCGTCTTCTGGTCCCCACTCTACCTGGAAACATGGAGACTAAAGCAGCAGAGTCCTGTCTGGGATTGATTTGAATACAACGACAGAAGAAGAAAAGATACAACAAAACTAAAATCAATACTAAAACTAAACTAAAACTATGCATTTAGAAAAAAAAAACTAATCAAAACTAGCAAACCTGCTCTAAAAATGAATTAAAATGAACTGAATTAGAGAAAAAAAGGCAAAACTAAACAAAACTAACTATAATGAAAAATCCAAAACTATATAGAACCTTGACAGTCATTGGAGCCCAGACGTTATAAAACACCAGGACATCTTCTCTGTAGGTTGTCGTACAGAGCCCTGCCAGCGGAGGGCGCTGTGGTTGGAGCAGCAGCAGGGAGGAGGCGGGACGATTGACGCTCTCCAGGGCGGAGTCGAACCATAACACCTGAGCGAAAGCCAACGCCGCCGCCGGGCCAGTCACCCCAACACGACGACCCCAACCTCCTCAAAACCAGACTCCAGAACAGCCAGACGGCGACGGCAAGCAGCACACTGGGCCCGAGGAGCCGAGCCAGTTACCCCAGCAACACCACCCCACCGCACACTTGAGCCTCGACAGCAGAGGTGGGTACAAACATTTACCCCAAATTTGGCCCCCATCTGCAGTGAGCAGGGGCTGCAGCACCATTATTATAGTAATATGACCTAGTCCTTGTACTTGACCAGGTGTGGTTTTACTCTAGTACTTGTACTTCTACTGTCATTATCTGACTCTTGCCTCCTCTTGTAGATCGGTCAGGTTCGTCTGGCCACCAGAGGAGCGCCTCTCGGAGCCGGGTGATGACTCCCCCTTGTCCAAGAGCCCTGGGTCGGCCTCCACGGGGCGTCAGATTGGCGTGATTTCAGACTCTGGGAAATCACACCACAACCCTAAAGACTCCTTGGTCCCATTCTACAGCACACTGGGAGCCCCCCAGCGGAGCCCTCGCTCTCCGCCCTCCCCCCACTCCAGACCGTCCAATCAGAAGTCTGTCCGGAACCAGCTGCTCCGAGCGCGGGCCTACCGATTGGCCCGGGACGCAGCGAAGTCACGACGGACGAGGAGGCTCGAGGAGACGGAGGTGGAGGAGGAGAGGACAGGGAGGACGGGCGGTTGGCAGGGCGATACTGGAGCCGAACGGAGCGACGACGACATCTGGCATTGTCACGCCAACACCGGGAGCGCAGAGGGGAGGAGCCAACGGGAGGTGGAGGTCAGGGTCGCAGACCCAGACGGTTTCTGGAGCTCAGTCACATGAAGCAGAACCGGCTGAGAAACAGCAAATGTTGGACGACTGGACCACGGTGGAGGAGCTGCTGACCCATGGGACCCGGGTGGAGGCGGACACTCAGCTGTGTCCCAGTCCACTATTATCGGTCACCACCGTCTGAGACCGCCACAGACCAGGTCCAGCTCCACTCAGCTGTGTCCCAGTCCACTGTTACTTTCACCAACATCTGAGACCGCCACAGACCAGGTCCAGGTCCAGGTCCACTCAGCTGTGTCCTAGTCTACTGTTATCGGTCACCACTGTCTGAGACCACCACAGACCAGGTCCAGGTCCACTCAGCTGTGTCCCAGTCCACTGTTATCGGTCACCACTGTCTGAGACAACCACAGGATTCCTGGACCATTACGTGGACCAGATCTGTGACCTGCAAGGATGATCTTGGTCCAGATCAGACTGATCCATGGTTTGGTTCCTTTGTGGACCAGCTTTAAAACCAGATCCAGGAGGTTCAGGATCAGACACAATGAGTTAAAAATTAGGTGATTTAACAACACGTCGAGTCAATGAACCAATCAGTGTTGAAACAGAGATGACATCATCACATAGACGATGACATCATGTAGATGACAACAACACCGTCCCATAGACGACGTCATTGTCACGTAGACAACGATATGATGAAAAGACGTCTGATCCAAACAGAACTCCTGAACCAACTGAAGGCCCATTGGCCTGGGTGCAGCAGTCTATTTTCCTTTTTTTTCCAGACAGTGTCAACAGTTAATTTCATGCAATTTAATTTTCTTTTTAATTTGTCCTACATGAACCCTGACCTCAACCTCCTTTTAGAAATCTGGTCCAGAGTTTAGGGGCTGGTCTTGGGTCCATGTGGTTCCAAATTAGACCAGTGCAGTAAAGTCCCATCTAATATTAAACAATATGTTTACTTTACTTAAATAATTCTACATCATTTCATTGACTTTACATTTAAAAGTGTTAGTTTTTCAACATACTAAACTGAAAATACAAACAAAATGTAGATTTAGCCCAAACCATTAGTATATAATGAATAAACTACAACTATCTTTTTTAATCTTTCATTTTTACTTCAAGTTTACAAAATATTATTGTGAATTTTTTATTTTTACCGTGAATTCATTGAAATAATAAAACTAGGTCTTACTGTGAGTCAAAGATCTGCCAAAAGACACTGAAATGTTTGTTTTATGTCATAAATTAATCAGATCTATTTGAATTAATGGAAACAAAAGCCTGAATTCTCTCTTTATCAATAATAAGTAAGAATGATGGAGCGTCCACATGCAGGACACGACAAAAGAGGAAAAACTGATCAAACGACAAACCTTTTCCATCAGTCCAGCGACATTTCAACAGGCCATGGGTGGAACCAGAACATTTACACAAGACAAGGAACCAAAGGGGACTCATCTGAAAATGAGGGAAATGCTAGAGTCTGTTCCTGTGGAAGGAACCATGAGGGTGAAGGATTGGAATCAGGACCCGGGTCTGCACCGAGTCTGGTCTGAAACTCAGAGACTCTTATTTACTGAAATTGGTTCTGTTGGTGTCCTCTGGACCAACTGGAGGGTTTCTGCACCTTCTGATTCATCACTGTCAACCCTGACCAGTGTCTGAGAGGAACATGGTGGATTCACTGGTTCCTCTGTCCACAACGGGATCTGGACCCACCTAGACCCATCTGAACCCACCACTGCTTTAGGTTCATGACGTATCGTGAACCAACTGGAAGGAGGGAATATGGAGAAAAGACTCAAATCATTTCAAGAGGGACTAGACTTCAGATATGACCCAGCTTGGACTTCAGATATGACCCTGTTTGGACTTCAGACATGACCCGGTTCGGACTTCAGATATGATCCGGTTCAGATTTCAGATATGATCCGGTTTGGACTTCAGATATGACCCGGTTCGGGCTTCAGATATGACCCGGTTCAGACTTCAGACATGACCCGGTTCGGACTTCAGATATGACCTGGCCTGGACTTCAGATATGACCCGGCTTGGACTTCAGATATGACCCGGCTTGGACTTCAGATATGACCCGGCTTGGACTTCAGATATGACCCAGCTTAGGTCCAGAAACCAGCAGCAAATTCAACTCAACGACAGAGTGCAAGTCCTGTCGACTTTCATCCAACACTGGCAGATGAATTCCAGTTGTTTCTTTGGGATTTTAGTTCAATCAGTGACTTTAACAACAGGACAATGAGACTGATAATCACCAGGGTCAAAGGTCATCCTGTAATAATAGGGAACACAGCAACACTGTTCAATGCAATTTTGTTAAATATGATAAAAAAAGTCCATTTATTTTCATATTGTGGAGATGAATCCTGCAGTTGAAACTATATTTACTGTATGTTTGTTACCTGGTTATCGGCAGAATTGAGCCATAGACATGGTTGGGTTTGTGGACAATCCGAAACACTGTCAACTCTGTTTTAGAACCATATGAGTTTGAAATTGTCCCTTTGTCAGTGTGGAGTTCTTCTATGGTCCTACTACCATTACATGCATCTGCACTAACATCAGCACTTTCACATCGGACAGACACGACAGGGGTGGCACCCAGTGGAGTCAGGATGTGGTTAGCTTAGCTTAGCATAAAGACTGGAATTGGAAGGAAAAATGGAGTAAGGTTATCAGCCAGAATGGATGGATGGATGGATAATGGTTGGATGATGGTTGGATGGACTATGGTTGGATGGATGATGGTTGAATAGATAATGCTTGGATGATATCCACGCAACCAGAAGAACATCAGATAAAAGATCAACAAAACCAAACACAGTAAAACAAGGCCTTAAATGTTCAGATATATAAACCAGTCTAACCGGAAGGCTACTGACCTCCAACCGGCCAATAAGACCAAGGCTACCGACCTCCAACCGGCCGATGAGGCCAAGGCCACCAACCTCCACCGGCCGACGAGACCAAGGCTACCAACATCTGTTTGTTTAGTCTAGTTTGTGGGGTTCTCTTCGTTTAATCCAGTTTTTGGGGTTCTCTTCGTTTAGTCCAGTTTTTGGGGTTCTCTTCGTTTAGTCCAGTTTTGGGGTTCTCTTCATTTAGGACCAGTTTGGGGGTTCTGTTGGTTTAGTCCAGTTTGGAGGTTCTGTTGGTTTAGTCCAGTTTGGGGGCTCTGTTGGCTTAGTCCAGTTTGGGGGCTCTGTTGGTTTAGTCCAGTTTGGGGTTCTGTTGGTTTAGTCCACTTTTGGGGGTATGCTGCTGCTTTAATTGTCCAGTATGAACCCAATACAAATAAACTCACCCCGACTGCTCCCT